>NC_132884.1:3419901-3629901 GCF_030463535.1 Salminus brasiliensis
AGTGATGAAAGGGTTACAGCTGAATTTGTGGTATCTCTTCTTGTAAGAAAGGATGGTTGACTGGCTAGCTGAGATTGGGCAAGGCCTGCTGTGCTTATTTATGTGTGTTTTGTTTACGTCCGTCTGCATGACTGACCGTAGCCTCCTCGCTTTTCTGCAGAACTGTTAAATATGAGTAAAAAGGTTATAAATAAAATACCTTTGAACGTAACCTGAAGCCGAACAGCCTTGACCTGTCCAGGCATGGACCCCACAGGACAGTTTAAACTTTTTTAGTAGCTCTTCTGTAGGATCAGACCAGACCGGTTAGCCCTTACTCCCCACATGCATCAGTGAGCCTTGGGCGCCCATGACCCTGTCACTGGTTCAATGGTTGGTCCTTCCTTGGAGCATTAATTTTGGTAGGTACCGACCACTGCATACCACAAACATTTCACAAGACCTGCCTGATGTTGTGGAGATGTTCTGTCCCAGACGTTTAGCCGTCACAGTTAGCTTCACTACTACTACTACTACTTCTACTACTACTACCACCACTCTTACTAGTGTTACTACTACCACCACTCCTACTAGTGCTACTACTGTTACTACTACTACTACCACCACTCCTCCTACTACTCCTACCGCTGCTACTACTACTACTTCTACTTCTACTCCTACCACCACTACTACTACTACTACTTCTACTCCTACCACCACTACTACTACTTCTACTACTACCACCACTACTACTACTACTACTTCTACTACTACCACCACTACTACTACTACTACTACTTCTACTACTACTACCACCATTCCAACTAGTGCTACTACTGTTACTACTACTACCACCACTCCTCCTCCTACTCCTACCGCTGCTACTACTACTACCACCACCACTCTTACTAGTGTTACTACTACCACCATTCCAACTAGTGCTACTACTGTTACTACTACTACTACCACTGGGTTCGATTCCCAGGCTCGCCAAGCTGCCACTGTTGTGCCCTTGAGCAAGGCCCTTTACCCTCTCTGCTCCCCGGGCGCTGGAGTTGGCTGCCCACTGCTCTGGGTGTGTGTGTACTCACTGCCCCTAGTTCACTAGTGTGTGTGTGTGTGTTCACTACCACAGATGGGTTAAATGCAGAGGACACATTTTGCTGTACAGTGACAAATACGTGCACCTTTACCTTTACCTTTACTACTACTACTCCAACTACTACCACCACTGCTACTGATGTTTTGGAGATGTTCTGTCCCAGTCGTCTGGCCGTCACAGTTAGCTTCATGTCTAAGTGCCTCAATATGGAATGGCCTGTGCTCGCGGCTCATGTAAGAAGAACGTGAGACACGGTAGCTCACTCACACCCTTCCACTTTCTGCTTCCATCAATGTATCCTTCAAAAATCCACCTGATGCATACTGCTCCAGAGTGAAAACAGGCCATGCCACCAGATAGGTGAAGAAATTAGTACCCTCTCACAGGTTTTCCTCGTGGTAAAAAGGAAGTGATTCCGCTGAAGTGTTTAATGCTTAATGAAGCAACTAAATAAACATGATGTATTTTCTGCTTTCTAAAAACATCTGTTTCCGCATCATTGCATGGGATTCTCAGGCTGAACATAGCTATAACCGACACTGTTAAGATTTGGGGCAGAGAAAGGGGTCACGGGAATAGCTGGGGGTATTTTGCTAGGCACTGCGCCAGTATAAGGGACGTGCAGAGCATGCAGGCCTCTGTTTCGCTCTTATGGATCCAGTTTTGCAGGCATTTACAACATTCCCCAGTAATAAGGCCGGACATACTGTAAATAAAAATAAACAACAGCTAAAAATAAACAAAACCAAAAAATCTGTGTACGCTGATGTGCTAAAGAACATCTGACACAGTCAGTTCAAATTCTTACATCATTTGTTTAGGTTTGTGATGCTACCGTCCATCCATCTGGGACACAGCAGTTCAGCAAATGACGTAAAGCGTAGACAGCCCCCTGCAGAGCGCGGCAAAAGTACGCTTTGAGAAACTGCAACTTGGTTTTAACGCTTTCCTCATGTCCTTCCTGTTTGAGTGTCACTAGCACACCAAGTACATTCATTTCCAGGATTCCCAGTATGATTGTATCACCCTATTACGTTTTAAAACTAATAATATCATATAATAATAATAATCATAATAATAATAATATATCTTTTAAAACTTACTTAGCTAACTTTAGTTGAAAAGCTAGCTAGCTGGCTCCCAGTATAGGCTAAACACTGTATCAAAATAGTGGAGTTAGAAAATCGTTTTGAAGGTTTCGAAAATCGTGAGCAAACCAGCCTAGCTGGCTTTAAGTAAGCAATAGAGACGTGAAAAACGGTCGACGACTGCTGAAGCTATGACAGGATGTTGGCTAAAAGCTTACTGAGTAATGTATCATAGTCACAGAGTGAAGACGCCTGTCTACAATATGATTTTTTGGCAAATTCTTGGCGGTATAGCTAGCCATGACGTTTTCCTCTGGTCTGTTTGTTAGCAAGCTAACTCTAGATTCACATGGCTAACAAGCTAACTGTGAGTTTAATTAAAGTAGAGGAGAGAAGCTGATGGATAGCATGTAGGTCTTGCTTACCACTAGCCACCATGAATGGACAGATCGGCTGGTCGGATTTTTAATTAAATTATATTGTATTATTTAATTAATTTAATGTCATTTATTTTATTTTTTAAGATCTGTTGCTACTGTAAACATTTTTAGAAACTTGGTGTATATCCTGGGAGAAGCCTGCCCCAGGCCCCTCTCCTTCTTCAAGTGAAGGCTTAGCCCCCATAACCATAAATCTTTTGGGACAACCCTGCATGTCCCTATGTCCCGGGCTGGCCCCAGCCTTTATGGGGCCCTGAGCAGATTTTCATTTGGAGTCCCACCATAACACCACCTCAGCACCAGATGCTTCACAGTTCCATAGGGAGAGAGATATTGTGCAATATGCTGAAGCGCCCGGGCCTTTATCGACTACCCAAGGGCCGCATATCTGCATTTGCCCAACAGTGGCAGCAGAAATTGATTAACCTAGTGTTGAAAATAAATCAATATAAAAATCGCTTTACAATTTCGCTTTATTATTCAATGTTATTTTTAAAATATATATATTTTTATCATGATATCTTGGTGCTCTTGAGGGCCCCCTGGTGGCGTTGGGACCCTAAGCGCCCGCGTAATATGACTATGCCTTGGGTATACTCATCATATATCTTTCTGTTATTTCAAGAACTTCCTCAGTGACTGATCTTACAGCTACAGTGGGGAAGTGTACTGTGTTTCGGGTGGCGTGAAGACTGCAGGCTTGCATGCCAGACTTTCCTGCCTATTCATGATAGTTTATATAGGCATTATCCTGGCCTTATTTGTGACTTTCATAATGCACAATGTTTCCTCCCTCCCACACACACACACACACACACACACACACATTCACACACACAGAAAGAGCTTTCAGAGGAACACTTAGAGGTGAACAAAAATGCTGATCATTTAAGCCAGTATTTCCCAATCCTTCTTATAGAGCTTTCCTGTATTACACACTTAGTGTTGGTAGAGCACGTCCAGGTTCACCTCCGGAAGAGCTCAGTAAAAAACGATGAGCTAACGGCACTGTTAAAAGTGCAAGATCCAAGAGGAACTTTTGGAGGTTGAAACTGTGGAGGAACCTTTTAAGGTGCTTTGCAGAACCTTCTAGGAACCCTTTTCTTCTAAAAAAAAAAAAGACTTTTCTGGAAGATTCCTCAAAGCACCATAGGTAGTTTCAAATGGAATAATCTCCAAAAAGTCCCTGAGGGATCGTTTCAGTTTAGCAGTGTTGGAGCAGTAAAACAGGCAAATAAAAATACAGTGTGGTGTTTACGTTACTCCAGGTGCAGGGCTGGAAGGTGCTGGTTTAAACTATTGCTGTTATTATATTGAGTTTGGGGGTTTCCTCACTCTCTCCCGCTCTCTCTCTCTCTCTGTGTGACTGTGAGTGTGTCATCAGCAGACTAATAATTACACGTTTTGTGCCTCACTGAAATGTGTAACTTCCCCCTTTCATTTTTAAGTCAGTATAGCAACAGTAGCCAATATGCTGGTGTGTTTATGATAAAACATATCTGATATAATGTGTATAAACATGAACACAAACCGCAGAACGCTCTTTTTTAACATTAAAATAGTAGAATACTACTACTACTACTACCACCACCACTACTACTACTCCACCACAACTACTACTCCACCACTACTCCTATAACTACTCCACCACTACTACTACTGGTGCTACTACTACTACTCCTACTACTACCATCACTCCTACTAGTGTTACTAATCCTACTACTACCACCACTACTACTACCACCACCACTACTACTACTCCACCACTACTACTACTACTCCACCACCACTACTACTCCTACTACTACCATCACTCCTACTAGTGTTACTAATCCTACTACTACCACCACTACTACTACTCCACCACTACTACTACTGGTGCTACTACTACTACTCCTACTACTACCATCACTCCTACTAGTGTTACTAATCCTACTACTACCACCACTACTACTACTGCTACTACTACCACCACCACTACTACTACTCCACCACTACTACTACTACTCCACCACTACTACTACTGCTACTACTACCACCACCACTACTACTACTACTCCACCACTACTACTACTCCACCACTACTACTACTGGTGCTACTAGTACTACTCCTACTACTACCACCACTCCTACTACTGCTACTACTACTACCACTCCTACTACTGCTACTACTACCACCACTCCTACTAGTGTTACTAATCCTGCTACTACCACCACCACTCCTACTAGTGTTACTAATCCTACTACTACCACCACTCCTATTAGTGTTACTACTCCTGCTACTACCACCAATACTACTAGTGTTACTAATCCTACTACTACATCACTCCTACTAGTGTTACTACTCCTGCTACTACCACCACTACTACTACTGCTACTACTCCTACTACTACTCCACCACTACTCCCTACTACCATCATTCCTACTAGTGTTACTAATGCTACTACTACCACCACTTCTACTACTGCTCCCTCTACCACTACCACTCCTAGTACTGCAAATACTACCACCATCACTCCCTACTACTACTACTACTACTCCTGCTACTACCACTGCTACTACTCCTGCTACTACCACCACTCCTACTAGTGTTACTACTCCTACTATTACTGCTACTACCACCACTCCTACTACTGCTACTACTACTACCACTCCTACTACTGCTACTACTACCACCACTCCTACTAGTGTTACTAATCCTGCTACTACCACCACTCCTACTAGTGTTACTACTCCTACTATTACTACTACTACCACCACTACTACAACTCCTACTACTACCACCACTCCTACTACTACTACTCCTACTACATCTACCACCACTCCTACCACTGCTACCTCTACCACCACCACCACTCCTACTAATGCTACTACTACCACCAGCACCACTACTACCACCACTCCTACTAATGCTACTACTACCACCACTCCTACTACTGCTACCTCTACCACCACCACCACTCCTACTAATGCTACTACTACCACCAGCACCACTACTACCACCACTCCTACTAATGCTACTACTACCACCACTCCTACTACTGCTACCTCTACCACCACCACCACTCCTACTAATGCTACTACTACCACCACCACCACTACTACCACCACTCCTACTACTGCTACCTCTACCACCACCACTCCTAGTACTGCAAAGACTACCACCACCACTCCTACTACTGCTACAACTATTGCTAATATTATTACTGCTACTATTACTACTACCATGACAACTAAAGCTACTATTTCTACCACCACCACCACTACTACTACTTCTGCTGCTAATTCGAAAGCAGCTATGACTGCTGTGTCACGGGTCCTGTAGGTGTTTTGATTTGTAGACAGGTGGGTTGGACCCCAATGAAGTAAGCAGTCTTCCACCATGTGTGTGTGTGTGTCTGGGTGTCTTGGAATGTGGCTGAGTCACCAGATATAAAGCACTATATTTGGAGAAGGTTCAGACCTAATGGCTGAAGGTGCTGTCTGGATTTACCCGACTCTTTCGCACACTCACACACCTGCTGTGTGACATCTCATGGGGCACAACTGAAGTTAGTCACAGGGCGTACCTGTTCCACACAGGTACATCTGTTTCTACCTCACACCTGATCATTATAATAAGACTGAATTATCGATCTAATGAATAGGTCTTATTACTGTTGCCTTGGTAACGACTAAACATAGTTCAAACTAACAATTCAGGCCTTGTTTAGGTGTGTGTATGTGTGTGTATGTGTGTGTACTGTGTGCACTGAAAAAGTGTAAAAATTAATTGCTAATTTTGTATGTGTGAAAGTGTGTGAGTGAGTTTGTTGGTGTGTGACTTAGCCTATCTGTGTGTGTGTGTGTGTGTGTGTGTGTGTGTGTGTGTGTGTGTGTGTGCGAGCCTGTGTGTATATGCTAAGACACTTTGGTTTTAACAGGAAATTTTGACTATAACTCAGAAACAACCGTGACAGCCGGAGATAGCATGTAGCGATAACACCATGCCCCCTTCGAGACCTGCTTTGAGGAAAAGACACACATTCTGTGACACTGATGAATACACACACACACACACACACATTTGGTTTCATATTGTTTCTGGGGATACACTTATTAAATTAAATGTGGTGTGTGCAAAAATAATGCATTTCTTATTTATAATTAATAATTTAAATGAATTACTATTACAATTCAAATGATTAAATACTTTTACTTTTATACATATGGAATATATATATATATATATATATATATATATATATATATATATATATATATATATATACTAACCAACACACACACACACACACACAGACAGTTTAACTGCTGCTGGTCTAGTCCTTATCTGTATGCCTTGTCTTTCTGTGCTTGCTGTCGAGGCTGTGTGTGTAATAACAGCAGAAATGGGTCAGATAGTGCTGTGGTTTCTGTTCCTCAGCATCATTCAGTAAATCACCCACCCACCCACAGCACAGACAGCTCTGACAGCAGGGCAGCGGACTGCTACAGCTATATGAAAACCGGAAATAAGCAGAGGAAGGCAGGTATACTGTATACTACACTGTGAACTACTCTATATATAAATATATATATATATATGTGTGTGTGTGTGTGTGTGTGTAACAGTCCACCTAAACTCCTAAGAATATAAGGCAGGGCCCCACAATCCCCACAATATGGACCATAATATATATAATAGAAATAGATTTTCTATGGGTCAAGTCAGGCAACTGTAACTACCACTGCAGAATCTTCCAGGACTTCATCTGAAACCAAGCCTTGGTGGACTTGCTTGGGTGGTGAGATATGCTTGGGATCAATGTCCTCTGTCCTGTTGGAAGCTCCAATGATGCCCTTGCTTCAGCTTCCTTATAGAAGGCATGATGTTTTCTCCTAGAATTACTTGATTGATACTTGATTGCATCCGTCTTGGTCTGCACACGCTGCAGATTTCCAGTGCCAGAGGAAGCAAAGCAGCCCCCGTACCCCTGATATTTTTACCTTCTTTTTTTGCCTGTGGGCATGTATTTATATGTTTGAGAGATTGGTTTCTCAGGTTTTTGAAAAGGCAGATGAGGTTTTAACACTTGCAGATGTGGATCAGTAGCTGACTGACTTCTGGGACCAATGCAAGACCTCACATCCTCTGTATGTAATTCTGAGAAGCCTGAGGGCCCCTAGCCTCCTCACCCTTGCCCTGGAGCCCCTCGGCACTGTCCAGACTGCTCACCTCTGCCCTGAAGCCCCTCGGCACTCTCCAGACTGCTCACCTCTGCCCTGAAGCCCCTCGGCACTCTCCAGACTGCTCACCCCTGCCCTGAAAGCATCAGAGTCGACTGACGGCTGCAGCCGATGAATGATTGGCTCGTCCAGTATGAGCACTCCCTCCGCTCACACACATCCACAAAGAGCGAAGCATTAGTATTGACCTTGCTAACCGTTAAACCATCTGTTGGTGCTTTTTACTTCATATTTTTACTTAAACAAAAGGGTAAAAAAGGGTATAAACATTGAGCTTTAGCATTACCTGGAGGCTAATGTAGCTAACGTTACTAAAGAGTAATATTATTATTAAATAGAACTACCATTAGCATCACATAACTTTGTAATTGTTACACTATATGTCCAAATGTTTGTGGACACCCATTCCAATAAATGCATTCAGATATTTTAACCCCCTGTTGCACCCATTGCTGACACAGAGACACACACAGTGTACTAAAATATTTAGGATAGGGTGCCTACAGGACTAGGGACCTACATCGAACCCACAACCCTGTTATCAACAGTCTGGAGCTCCAACCACTGAGTCACCACTGCATCAACTCCCTCAGAGCTGGAGTTGAAGTCACTGTCCCACCACATAAGACTGCTGTACTGCTCAGGTGTGCTGATGTAATCATATTATAATATAATTAAAATAGCGGTAAGAATAATGACAGTAATGATGGCTAATGCTGGTAGTAGTAATATTAGTAGTAAATAGAGTTCATGTAAACTTCACCACAGGCAGGTAGCATTAGCAGGAGGTTGGGCAGCCGGTCTCATGCATGGGTAACAGGGGAGCCCAGCAGTCAGTTTTCCATTGGAATTAGACCGGACAAGTGGATAGTCATTAACTCAGAGTATAAACTCTTTTTTAATACCCCTTTGACTTCAAAACAAACAACAAATGAGCTGGTGTCCCAATACTTTCGTCACATGCATTTGAATATGCGACAAATATACCAATATATCATATGTTGTATACATCAGACTTGCATACAGTGTCATAAACTCTATACAACATTTATTACAAAATCTATAAGCATTCATATTCCAGTCACTAAGTCATTCTGTCTATGCGTGTGTAAGACACGTGTTACAGCATGTTCACGGTTCACCGTTCGCTCTTTTAGGCCGCCGTTCTTTTTCCCCCGGAGGTCTGGAATTCCTCCCCATAAATCTGACCGGCCTTAATCTTTATTTCAGGCCGTTCCAAACCCACAGGGAGGTAAAGTATCTGTGAAGGACTGGAAATAAATCTACCGAGCTGAAGAATTAAGTCTTTGTTTAAGGTTGGAGAAATCGCTAAAGGTTTGTTTAAGGTATGTAAGTGTGTGCGCTCGCACTTGTGGTTTTACATACGTGTGCGAGTGAGAGAGAGAGAGAGAGAGAGTGATAGAGTCTCAAAGGCACAGGGCACATCCGCTGATGTTAAAGCAACACTTCCAGCCTTCGGCTCTGTGTGTTAATTGAGCTGTTACACAGCTATAGACTCTTACTACTGACTTTACCACTGCTGAAATCCACTGAACGACACTGAGCTCCGAGGATATAGTCACAGCATTATACCTCACTAAAGTATTAGCTTACTAACCACCATCTGATTTCCATACAGCGTTCTTCCTTTCTGGCTTCCCAGACGGATGTAAGCCATCAGACTGAGCTTTACAGGTTTTGAAAAGCAGACTGGAAGAGCGGAGGAAGGCCTTTATGCTTATCGTCTCCTCTCATTCATCAGAGATATCCAAATCTCTCTCATTTGCATGTACTGTAAAATTGACACTATATGGACAAAAGTGTTGGGACACCTGCTCGTTCAGTGTTTCTACCGAAATCAAGGGTATTAAACAAGAGTTTATCTGGGTTTTGTTGGAGTAACTGTTTCTGCTATCCAAGGAAGAAAGCTTTCTACTAGATTTTAGGAGCAATACTCAGAGGATTTGATTGCATTCAGCTACAAGAGTGTTAGCGAGGGCAGGATATTGGATGACCAGCACCACACCTCATCCCTAACTCCCCAACTCATCCCAAAAGTATAGAATGGAGCACCAACCATCATTGTTGATGTTCCACTGCTCCACAGCTCAATACTGGGGGCTTTATACCACTCTAGCCCAAGAGTCCTATTCTTAGAAAGTTGTGTTTGTGTCCACAAACATTTGGACATATAATGCATATATTGAATCCGGTGCTAAGCTAGCTTACAGCAGACAATGGTTCCATTCTCTGCTTTGGAGGCCGACCTTTTGGCCTTCCTCACTTTTATTCCGTCCGGGAGCTAGACACCAGAGCTTGTTGTCCATCATCCTCTTCCTCACTCATCACTTCCTATCGCCAGCCCCGAGCCACAGCCAGAGCCTCCTGGAGAGGGGCAAGTCTTTCCTCAGATGTGGAGCAGGTCAGGGTTAGCTAACCCCAGTCCCCAGGACCCTGCATTGAACTAATGCTGTCCCCTCTGTTGGAAAATTGCCATAAATACTCAGTGCTCACTACTTCTGCCTTAAGGTCAGAATATACCATATGGGTACAGTATCATAGCAACAAAAAACGATATCCTGGACTTCACAGCAAGCCATGGTCTATGCCATACTCAAGCTATTCATTATAGACAGTATCTCCATCTCCAGCCCTGTGGAGCTCTGGGAACTCTCTGCCTCACACAGTAAATCCCTAATAGGATCACTACATGTAAATACACCAATCAGCCATAGCTAATATTGAGTAGGCCGCCCCTGGTGCCATCAAAACATCCCTGAGCTGTTGAGCTGCGGACTCAACGGTTTTCTGTGTACAAAGTGGTTCCAGCAGCAGATCCTTAGAGTGCTGTAAGTTGTAAAGTTGGGCCTCCATAAGCATCAGTAAGCCTTGGTTGCCCATGACCCTGATGCTCGCTGGTTTCCCTTCCATGTTTTGACCCAGTCGTCAGACTTGCCCATTTTCCCTACTTCCTGAACTTATATGTCCAATTGTTTGTGGACATGCCTTTTAATGAATGCATTCAGTTTCCATTGCTGACACAGATACACAGTATTGGCAAAACAATAGAACACCCGAGCCAATCAACACGAACCCATTGGCACCATGCTGCCTAATACCAGGCGCAGGCTAGAGGGGGATAAAGCCCCCCAGCATTGAGCTGTTGAGCAGTGGAATAACTGTGGTCTCTGGGTTGCCATGCAGTACATTTGGGATGAGGTGGGGTGGTGAACATCCAACATCCTGACCTCACCAATGCTCTTGTAGCTGAATGCAATCAAATCCTGACACCAGTGCTCCTTCAAAATCTAGTAGAAAGCCTTCTTCCCAGTAGAGACAGTTACTCCAACAATAGCAGGATCAACTCCTTTTTAATCCCATTGACCTCAGAAGAGACAATGAATGAGCTGGTGTCCCAATACTTTTGTCCATATAGCGTATATATATATTTCCCTGTCTTAAATGAATCTAAATTTCAGGGAAACAGAAAAACAGATTGTCAGCAAACCACACACAGGTGAAGACCCAGTCTAATTCCCCGCTGGTTCAACTTTACCGGCTGTGACCACAAAGAGCGGCAGCAGCTAAGGATCTTAAAGGAAGGAGCATCACATTAGCTGTAATCTTCTCCGAACGTCTACCACAGAATGACACCACCTCCAACTTTCCCCCATGCTCTGCTGTTCCTAACAGTTTACTGCTGAGGTACTGACTTTCAGCAGGTGAGAGAGGTAAACCTACAGCTTATGACATCTTCCTGTGCCTCCTTGTGTGCTAGCGTAGGCATGTATACGAGTGTAAGAAATGTGTGTGTGTGTGTGCAGTGTGTGGGTGTAGGCGGCCGTGGGCATGCTGCATCCTGACTTCTCATATCGTCACCACTCTTGATAAGACCACAAGCCTCAGACAATAAATAACTCAGGAGTTCCTTTCAGCGGTGTCATGTTCCGCTGCACGGCCATTCGGGACAGCACAGTAGCAGAACAAGACGAGACTCACGAGATTCACTACATGTCCAAATGTTTGTGGACACCTCTTCTAATGAATTCATTCATTGCACACAGCTTGTCTAGTTCCTGTAGAGAAGCACTGCCAATACAATAGGACTCTCTGGAGCAGATAAACATGAACCTATTTTCCAGATGTGGCCTAGAGGGATATGAAGCCCCCCAGCTGCATTGAGCTGTGAAGAACTGTGTTGTCTTGGGTGATGCCTAGAGGGATATGAAGCCCCCCAGCTGCATTGAGCTGTGAAGAACTGTGTTGTCTGGAATGAAGGTGGGGAGATGATAATCCAACGTCTTGACCTCACTAACGCTCTTGTCGCTGAATGCAATCAAATCCTCACAGCAGTGCTCCTCTAGTAGAACCTAGTAGAAAGCCTTCTTCCCTGTAGAACAGTAGAGACAGTTACCCCAACAAATGCAGGATAAGCTTATATGATATTCTTCATTTCGGAAGAAACAATGGATGAGCGGGTGTCTAAATACTTTTGTCCATATAAAAGAGGAGAACTTAGGGGGAAAAACCCATAGTAAATCAGTAGCAGTAATGTAGTGAAAATCAATGATTGACCTCAACATGACTCAGCAGTTTTTTTAAATGACTTATCAGATGTTCCAGTCTCGGGCCGCCTTGTGCAGTGCTTGTGAAAATGCTACAGTAATACCACAAGTCAACAGTCAGACTGTGATCAGTATTTATAGCTGCAATCAGTAACAGTACCAAATTGACCTCATCAGTCCTTCATGATAGGGCCAACGGTTTTGTACCTGATACCCAAGGACAGGATACCCAACAGGAGCTGTTTGGTGGCAACAGGAGCCTCAAACCTAGCTTGGGCAGAAAGGGCAGATACAAACTCAGGGCAGAGCCAAGCTCTATGTACAGAGCCAGCTGCCTGACTAGAAAACAAGGCCAACCTAACCTGAAATAGTGGGGTCGCCGAGGAACATGAGTAGGAAGTAAACGTATCTTGCTTGCCTCTAGAAGAACACTGAGAATACTCCCGACTACGAACAGAACTCTTGCTCCTTAAATGCTCCCAGTCCCAGGTGCAACACATGAACAGATAATGAACAGTGAATGAACACAAATGAACCGCAATGAACACAAACAATCCGGACGTGCAATGAAAGTCCTTGTTTGGGCCTGTGGGCAGTGGCTCGTGATCGCCTGGGGGAGGGTGTGATAACGAGGGCCTGACACTTAGTATAAATACAGTGCTTTTTAAAAAGCATCCATCCTATCATATCTTTTCCTTTTTATTGTTTTCATAATTGGAATAATGGTCAATAAAATGAGCCATTTTTGTCTACAAGAATTTACAAAAAAAAAAACATTTATACAAAGTAACGTCAATTAAAAAAAAAAAATATATATATATATGTATATAATTTTTATTAAAAAAAATTATATATAAAGTAAAATAAGTCGATCCATTTAAATGTACCCCTTCTAAGGTGTTTGACCTAATTCAACAGAGGTCAGAGGTCCAGACAATCAGTGCTAGTAGTATCACAGTTCATGAAATGGAGTGAGATTGAGATCACCTATCTGGACGCTCCAGTAACTGGTTAATCAGTATTCCTGGCTACAAATAAAGACACCATGAAGACCTGTCATTAAGAAATGGTAGGAATATAGCCTAGATCTGCCTAGAGCAGGCCTTCATCCTCACATACTGAGTGACTGTGAAAGAAGGAGACTAGTGAGGGAGTTATGGTTAGGATGTTGTGGCTGGGGGCCTTAGGTAGGCCTAAGTTGTAGGACCATGGCAGTGTGAGGGCGTGTGTAAGGGGGTTGGAGACAGACCCACTGATGTCTTCCCGGTGTGTCTGACAGGCTATAAATGTGTGTGTGATTGATTTGATTATTGATTAATTGATATTGAAACTTAGCCCAGGCAACACACACTCACGTCAGGCTCACATGTGTTGGGTGAGGTGGGTTCTGGATGAGCATGTGGGCTCTATGTGGGTTTGTACATTGCACTTTGTTACTGGGACTCAGTTGGGTTTCCCACATGGGCCCTATTGTTACAGCCTATCTTAATCTCACATCCCATTTAGGCCCCATGTGCAGTGTACAATCCAGATGAGGGACAATGTATAACCCCTCCTGGTCCCAGCACTGACCCTGGTCGGCATCCGTATGGATCCATATGTGGGGACAACAAAGAACCTCAGGACAAAACCTTTGGGTTAGACCCCACATGGGGCACATGTTATCTGGGAAAGCTTTCAGGCCTTTCAGAATATTTGGTCCGTGTAGTTCATCTAGAACTCATTTGTGCTACTTTACATTCGTCTATAGCCATTTTGGCTGTGGTCAATTGACTGTGGTGGGAAGCGGTTTGACCAGTGGTTGTGTGCAGATGCAGGTGCATATAGTTTTGCTGTGTAGTGGTGAGAAGGTGAGACTTCTGTTCCTAAAATAAATAAAGACGTGTTTGATGGTTTGAATTCTGATGAATTCTCACATTAAAAGTGTGTGGGGGATTGTATATATATATCTATCTATCTATATATATCTATCTATCTATATATATATATCTATATATCTATCTATCTATCTATCTATATATATATATATATATATATATATATATATATATATATATATATATATATATTGTTTGTTTGGACTGACTGTCTAAAGTGACCCCTTACTAATGTTGTTGTATGTACTTGATACATAAGGAATCTGATCAAAAAAAAGCTCAAAATACATTAAAAAATACTTTTATTTTTTTATTAAGTGTTAGAAACTCTTATTTTGAAAAAAAAACACAAAATGATACATATGCCTTAAATTTACCATATGAATTCATTTTGAATGAGCTTGCTTGCTCAAAAAAAAAAAAATCCCCAAAACATAGCGTATCCAACAAGAACAAACGTTTTATTTATTTATACAGCAATAAATTCTCTGCACAGTGTGGTACTGCACAGAAAGCCCAGATTCTACACGGTGATCTATTCTACTATGTGCAGCGTGGCCAGTAAAACCACTAAAAAAGTTCAGCCAGTCAGTTTATTTTTTCAATTTGAAACTTTTTACCCAATTTGAGATTAATTACCCAGCCCACTCGTTAGTACTTTCCCCTATCATATGTAACTCTCCCAACACTGCCTTCTCTGACACATGCGCCTCCACCCTTTTTTCAAACTGCCACTGATGCAATGTCATCGGGCAACCAAGCTCTTATGCATCGGCTAGCAGATGTCCATGCCGGCCAGCATCACACTGGAGAGCGAGAGAAAGAGACAATCAATCTACCCACCCGGAGAGAGCAAAGCCGACTGTGCTCTTTCAGGCCCTGGCTGCTGATGGCAGGCAGCATGACCCAGGAGTTTTTTTACAACCCACTTTCTAAAACAAACCCATGGTAAACGGTTTACTGTGCACCGGCCTTTACAGACTGCAAGACGGCGACCATTTATTTTTGACCATATCTTCTGTAAAGCAGAAAATCTGTAAATCTTCTGTAAAGTGTTTCGATAGCACAGACTTTGATTGAATGATATATGAGACGACTATAGATGTGTGAAGACAGACGGATCACTTTCAATTCTTTTGAGTTTGCAGCTGTGAAGGCAGTTAGCATATGGTTAGACTTTGTTGTGTGTCAAAGTTCTGCAGAAGAACTGCCAGCTGAGGGCTGTGGTTTAGCTGGCTTTGAATAGAGAAGGCCTGCAATACTTTTCATTCCCAGTTGAGTCATCTGTATCTGTCAATCATCAGTGATGGAGAGATTGGATTTTCAACAGAGATTCTGTTGAACGCAACGTTGAGTGAATAGTTTCCTAGGACGAAGGAGGCTTCCTTTATTCAGGCCGTTGCATCTCTTTTGTGTGGCTCGTTCTGGATCTTTGCTGGAAGAGCATACCTGTGGTTTCGGAGAGATTTAGATGCCAATGAAAAGAAAAGAAAGAAAGAAAAAGAGAACGCTGCGAAAAAAGAAACAAAAGAGCGATCTTCCACACCTCACACACTTCTGTTCCAGTGTAAGGTGACCTGTCGACCAAAACGCCTAAGAAAAACGCTTGAAGGGAGGCCAGACCTACCATGGGGCGTTGGTTTTGCAGTGGAGGTCCAACTCGTATGCTGTGTTTGCACTGTTCGAGAGGGGATTGTGGGATTTCACACTCGCTGAGGTGATGCATTCCAGCCAGCAGAAAACGCCCTCAGCACTTTCTTTTTGGGAACTGAGGGAAAAGTTGACCAGCATTTGAAATGTTCACCAGCGCCATAAACATGCTAGGTTCCCTAAAGAACTTTCCAATGGGTGGTTCATTGGGGAACCATTTTTAAAGCTTAGATGAGTAGAAATGTGAAGAACCTGTGAAGAACTTCAAGGATCTGACTGGTGAAAAACATCGATTATCTTCACCCAGAGTGGCTCTTGTCAAGGGATCGATATATTTTAGGTCCGTTCTTGAAGGTGGTGTTGGTATTAAAAGCAGGACAAATGGGCAAGCATAAGAATCCGAGACACTGGGCCAAACATCTCCAAAACATCAGGCAGGTCTTAAGGGTTGTTCCTGGTATACAGAGGTCAGTACCTACCAAATGTGGTTCAAGAAAGGAACCACCTGTGAACCAGCAACAGAGCCATGGTCACCTGGGGCTCACTGATGTGATCCATGGAGACCCCACCTCACAATATACAGAATTTAAAGGATCGGCTGCTAATGCTCTTGGTGCCAGAAAGCACAGGACACCTTCAGAGGTCTTGTGGAGCCCATGCCACGAATGCTCAGACCTCTAGTGGTGGCACAAGGGGAGTATTCTACCCAGTATTCTGCAAGTGTTACTAATATTATGGCTGATTGTTGAGTCATGAGTCGTTGATGTGGTCCCACAAATATATGTGTTCATACATTTGTGGAAGAACTGGAAGCAAGGTTTGGGGGATGGGTTGAGGCCGGATTTGGCTCACAGTATTATAGTGGTCTTACAGTGGGCCTGAATTAAGACACTTGGTTTCAGGCCTATTGTCAAACTTTGGGATTTCCAAACGCATCCGATTTTCTTGTAAGTGTCATCCTCTGTATGAGTAACGTATTCGCTTCTCACATAAACACCCTCCCAATAAGTTCTAAGAAACTGTAAGAGCTCTTGTCACGGTCGTTTGCCGCCCTGGCTTCTCTGTTCACACTTAACCCTTTCTCGGTTAATCACTTTCACATTTTCACACAGAAGTGCATATGTGTGAAAACGGTCTTAGTGGTAAAAGAAGGCATTTATGAAGTATTTAAATTTGATTAAGCTGTTTGATTATAATTAGCAAATGTGTGACTTTGTTCGAGGTACAGTTTTACAAGCCTTAACAGTTTTACCACCCTGTTATTTTACCTTGAAATGATTTCCCTTTTACGGAGGGCTTGAAAAAAAAAAAAAATTATTGGGTAGTTAATGTCACAGGGACAGCCCACACCCGCATAGCATAGCTTAGCCTAGCCTAGCCTAGCCTAGCCTAACTGGACCAGTGTAAATGCAGAATCAGAACTAATGCTTCCTATTGAAAATGAAAGGGATACATTGCAGTGTGTCGATTTCCTTTTACTGTGGACTTGTGGGGAAATAATTATAAGCTCTGGCTGATTTACATCTGAGAGACAGCTCACAGCTGCATAGCATATCCTAAAAATAAACATTAAAAAATAAAACAAATAACATAAAAAAATAAATAAAAACAAAGTCTATTTTAATTAATGAATGCATTGATTCTTATAAAAAAAGTTTATAAAAAGAAAGCTTATAGCCTTTCAGCTACTCCAGAAGTTTCCACATATCGTTCTGGTCAGCGTAGCATTAGCTTATTAGCCTTTTCAGATCTCTAGAAGCATTGCAGCTCGCTCTGGTCAGTCTAGCGTAAGCCTTTAGCTTTTTTCAGCCGTGCTTCCATATTCTCCTGAAATTTCTTGCCCCAAGGTGTTTATCAGTCCTCTAAGCTTTCATCAGTGGTCAGTTTCTGATTTGTTTTGGCGGCCCACCTAGCATTCATTACCAATGTGTAAAAAAAAAACCCAGCCACACCACTGATCCACACCACCACGAAAGCCTGCCTCAGGCCACTTCCCAAATCATATCTGGTCAATTATTTGACATTAGAAATTGTTTGACCAATGGTGAGTAGAATGTGACTGGTAACTTGTGCTTATGTTTCTCTTAAAGTGGACAACAAGATAAACACTGTTGAACACTGTTGAGAAAGTGACCGATGAGGAATAGCGGGGACCTGGACGTTAGATGGAGCTCATGAAGTGAGCCACAAGGCTTAGGTTACTAAAAGTGTATACCAAGGTTGTAGCTTGGCCCATTATGGAAAGCTGAAAATACACAGTAAAGCATCGTGACATTGAACTGACGATCAGATATGAAATTGGGTCAGTGCCTGGTTCAAAAAACCCACCGACTTCAGCATGGCAGTGGAAATTCTTTTTGAAGTAATGCACCACTCTAGCCTTTTCTGTGCCATCTTAACTCAGAAAGAAACAGACCTTGAAGTCTGTACGCTAAATGCTAATCAGTTTATTGTGGTCGATGTGAACGAAACTAAAGCACTGCTTCAGGCTTTCCATGTCTCCTTTAAATGTGTGTGTGTGTGTGTCTGTGTGAGCCATTTGAGACGATACAGATGGTGGATTTAGGTTTTTCTACACCCCCCCCGACCCCTCCTGTCTGAGGGACTGGTGTATTTTTCTGCCGCCACCCACGGCCCGCCCCCTTCGTTTTCTGCCCTTGTTTCTAGGTCAGTGAAATGCCACAGAGCTTGTAGGAGGTGAGAGAAAACTCCCGTCCATCATGCTCTTCCTCACTCAGCGCTTCCTATCACTGGCCCAAAGCCAGAGTTGTCCCTGGAGAGCGTCAAGTCTTTCCTCAGAATGTCTAGCTGGTGTCAGTTAGTCTCCAGTCTCAGGAACCATAGTGATGCGTTTCTATCACCACCGCTGCGGCACATATTACCAGAGCTTTTTACACCAAACCACTCAGGATGACTCTGATTACGTCTCAACCACTGCATTATGCAGAAACGTTGAAAAAGCAGTGGTATTCCTGTGTCATGTGTCTTAGTGTGCCAGTGATACTTTTCTCAGAATGACTTCTGTCACTATTAGTGTGCCAGTGATACATCTGCTAGCATTAATGTTACAGCTGATAGTATTAGTGTTGCATCTGTTAGTGTTACATCTGATAGTATTAATGTTACATCTGATAGTATTAATGTTACATCTGATAATATTAGTGTTGCATCTGTTAGTGTTACATCTGATAGTATTAATGTTACATCTGGTAGTGTTACATCTGATAATATTAATGTCACATCTGGTAGTATTAATGTGACATCTGTTAGTGTTGCATCTGATAGTATTAATGTGACATCTGGTAGTGTTACATCTGATAATATTAATGTCACATCTGGTAGTATTAATGTGACATCTGGTAGTGTTACATCTGATAATATTAATGTCACACCTGGTAGTATTAATGTGACATCTGGTAGTGTTACATCTGATAATATTAGTGTCACATCTGGTAGTATTAATGTGACATCTGTTAGTGTTACATCTCAGTATTAGTGTTACATCTGTTAGTATTAGTGTTACAGCTGATAGTATTACTGTTGCATCTGTTAGTGTTACATCTGATAGTATTAGTGTTACATCTGATAGTATTAGTGTTGCATCTGTTAGTGTTACATCTGATAGTATTAGTGTTACATCTGTTAGTATTAGTGTTACAGCTGATAGTATTAATGTTACATCTGTTAGTATTAGTGTTACAGCTGATAGTATTAGTGTTGCATCTGTTAGTGTTACATCTGATAGTATTAGTGTTACATCTTTTAGTGTTACATCTGATAGTATTAGTGTTACATCTGGTAGTGTTACATCTGCTAATATTAGTGTTATATCTTACATCTGCTAGCATTAGTGTTACATCTGTTAGTATTAGTGTTACATCTGATAGTATTAGTGTTACATCAGTGTAACATCTACTGAACATGTACACCCACAAACAACTAGTGCTAAGTAGCAGACAGTGTGGTCCGTTTGATGCTCTTGCTACCATTCAGGAATCATCTTTGTGCTGAGATGATTTGGGTAAACCCAGCCCAGGGTTGCTGATCTCACAGTTTTTATGTTTTTTTTTTGTTGTATGGAGCACTCCT
This sequence comes from Salminus brasiliensis, assembly GCF_030463535.1. NCBI lineage: Eukaryota > Metazoa > Chordata > Actinopteri > Characiformes > Bryconidae > Salminus > Salminus brasiliensis. The sequence goes on from NC_132884.1 coordinate 3,439,918, forward strand.
GCTTTTCTAATGCGCTGTTACAGCTTGTTTACAAACTAGAGGAAATATTATAATATGTACACCCCCAAGCTCAGGCCTCAGGTGGGCTGTAGCTGTGTGGGATTTAGTGGCTGTCTGTCTGTTTTTGAAGGCAGTGACCCTGACTCCTCATTTCCAAAACCCCAGACAGAGAACCTGATATGGCAGTCCAACCAAGAGTAGCAAATATGACACTTACGATAACAGGCAATGTGTGAAAAAGAAAATCTGGGAAAGCAAATGCCTGGGAACAGGGTCTGTTTGATCTATGAAGCATTAAAAAAAGAAAAACAGCCTCAAACGGGTTCGAGCTTATCGTTCCACCGATGCTTATCTTCAAAAGTGACTCATCATAAATACAGTACAGTTTCATTTTTGCAAACATGAAGGCCTGTGACACATTTCCAATTTTACTGTTAATGAAATCTCTATATCTCTCCCTCTGACTCTCAGATTTTTAGTACATGATAGCAACTGTGGCACAATTTTATTAATTTAACAAATAACCCATGTTTGACAGATGATGTGGTCATGTGGTAATGATTGCTTCAGATCATGAACCCTTTCTTTCCATCTCCATTCGTTCATCGATGTTCATCAGGCAATGCAGCTTCCAAGGAATCCGGGACACTCTGCACGCTCATGCTGATTCGCTGAAGAGAGATAGCTGATTTCTTCCACACCTGTGTCTTATCAGTTTCTCTGTTATGGTAGAAAAGGTCCCTCATTCATCCCAGAACCACACAGACACACACATTCACACACTCTATGCTGGGCTTGTGCTCACTTGCCTGTCCTTACCCATAATTGTCCTGTTTCATAAACATCAATATAGTCCAAGATGTAATCATTTTACAGCCAAATCAAGAAGTTCTAAAAATTCTCATTCAATACTTGATGATTATCAGGCATGTCTTCAAGGGCAACAAAAAGATGGGAAAGACGTGAACAGAGATGTAGATGGTTTCACAGCTCTAGCATGGCGCTACTGTCTGAGTGCAGGCTTGTCAAGTGACTCAGAAAATCATAAATTTGAATCCTGTCAACACCCAGTGGCACCATATGGGGGGAAAAGTTAGGATGATGAAAGTTAGGTGAGGGGCTTGTGACTTACAGGGGCCCATAATCCTTAGCTTCGCCCCTGTCAACACCAAAGCCCTCCATGCCTCCATGGTCAGGAGTCTGAAAGTAGGAAGGCCAGAAAAACATTATACAAATTGAGGGGGCGGAGCCACAGACTAAACAAACTAAACACACTAAACACAATATTAAATCAGTTTCAGCTGCAACTCATTTACTGTTGCAATGCAGGCAGTTAGACAGTTGCACCACTCTAGAGCTGTGAAATCATCTGCATTTCTGTACATGAGAAAGAACTGTGTTCTTATGTAGTGTATGTTCACAGCTCTAGTCGGCCCTACGGTCTAACTGCTGCTCATCATCAAGTGTGTGAAGGTCATAAGTTCAAATCTCAGCACTCCATTGTGAAATGCCTCCCCCAAGTCTGGGGATGCCATGTAATGGGGGGGGGGGGGGGGAAACATTGTATACAGTATTGAATCAGTTTCAGCTGCAGTTTGTTTCCTAATGGTTTTGAAGTGAGTTCAACTCAAAGTAGGCACTGTTACTCAAATTGATCTGTAATCAGTTCCTGCATCAGTTTAAGTTAACCTGACTTTCCTTTTTTTTTACAGTGTAACTGTCGGCCTGCAGATGGTGGGCCTCAAGGGAAAGTGAAGAAACCCCTCGCTGCACCCCCACTCCATTTCCTGTGCTAACTGTATACACTGGCACCTCCCCAACACTGACGAGAGGCAGACTCCACGCTAGCTGATGAAGGGTTGTAGAAAAAGAGAACCACGAGAACCTCATCTCTGACTGAAGTGTTTCCAGCGAGAGCGAGAGCGAGAGAGGGAAAGACAATACTGAGAATACTGAGAAACTCCTCCTCAATCTGGTGTAGATTACACAGTAGGGTGATCGAGCCCAGTGCAAGGTACAGGGGTGAGGTATGGGGTTAGATGCTGCCGGATGATTCTTAAAACCCAAAGGAAAACCCTAACCACTGCATGTAGAGCAGAACTAGGCCGATTCCCCTATGATCATAATCATCTCTACAAATGTGCCTGAAGGTGAAGTCCCAGAGAACTGGCCTAACCCTGAACCCCGAAACCAGTTCCCTCAGTCAGCTGGTGCTGAGGCTTCCTAACCCAGTTCTAACTGCTCCCCGCAAACAGTGCTGCACTATATGTCCAAATGTATGTAAACATGCATTCACCTGTTTTGAGAGACACCCATTGCTGACACAGATGTGCAAATGCACACACACACACACACACACACACACACAGTTTGTCACAGTTTAGTACCTGTAGAGAAGTATTACAAATAGAATAGGACTCTCTGGAGCAGATAAACATGAACCTATAGGACCCATGCTGCCTAATGCCAGGCCTGAGCTACAGGGGTATAAAGCCCCCCTGCATTGAGCTGTCTGGAGCTGATGATAGTGCTCCATTCAGTACTACTGGGATGAGTTGGGGAGTAATCAGCTCAAACACACTACGTCTGTGAAGCGCAGGAGGAATGAGACTAGAAAGCTATCAGGCCTTTAGACTAAAGAGTACCTGAAGGCTTCTCTGACCGAAGAAAAGGGCAGCAATAGAAAGAAGAATCCTGGCTGCCCACAAATCAGATGACTGTGTTAGTCACTGTGTTTTCCACAAACCAAATATTTGTATAAATGACAGCTCCTCCTCGGTAAAGGCCACACGACCGCCTTCGCTTTACGTATATAATAGTAATATATGTAATTATGTCACCACCTGAGCACCTAACTCACCCCCACCCCACCATAATCAACATATAAATGTAAAAAATATTATGATCTTATGGGTTTACTGTGCTTAGAATTAAAAATTATTTAAATTAAAAATACAAAACATTTAAAAATAGCTACATTTCCATATCCTCCTAAATTCAGACAAAAAAGTAAGTATCTTTTATTATTTCTTTTATCAATTTATTTATTAATTTATTATTTTCTTTATTTAATTAAATTTTTTTATTATGGTGTGTTAATTCTAAATTGAAGCAAAAATGTACAGTACAGTAATTATACATGGTCTAATAAAAATGTAAGATTTGCATTTGAAAGTAAGTTATTAAGTGTGATTTTGTATGTACAATATAGTCATCAAATAATTTTTTTTTATAATTATTATTATTACTGCATGCTGTGTTTGTAGTCATTACTGTTATTTTATTTGCCTTTATTGTGGTTAATATTATTATTTTTTATATTTAAAAAAAATGTTGGTGTTTGTTTCATTGTAATACTTTGACACATATCTTGCAGTCAACTTATAATATGTTTCTTATACTTAATAAAAAAAAATCTTATAAACGCATTGCAAGTCAAACCAATGCACCACTGAGAGAGAGAGAGAGAGAGAGAGAGAGAGAGAGAGAATTTGAAAAAGCAGAAATATGAGGGGGGAAAAAACAAACATACACATACACACACGTTTTTTTCATTAGCCTTGCTCCAGATTATGTAATAATGAAAGTCGTATATTTCACGGTTTCAAGAGCAATAAAACAAATGAAGAAAATAAACCCAGATGTATGATTAAATCAGATGATTATTGTTTTTACTGTTACAGATAAAGAGCTCAGCTCTCATCAGGTCATCCGTGGGTGCAGAGAAACCAGATACTGGTACTGGAGTAAACTGCATAATTATACTGCATGTATTAAATAATTTTTTATTGTTTTATTAATATTTAGGCAAATGAAAATACATTTTTACAAATAATAAAAAAAAACCCAAAATAGCAAGGTATATTTACATATATAAATAGATAGATATAGATAGACATATATAGATAACCCCTAATCAAACATGAAAGGGTTAATGTATAATAGTAATTTCATTTGGGGTTTAATGTTTTATGACCTTTATTACACACTGAGGGGAACTAATCGGGGTCTACATGCACAGCAATGCACACTAGCTGATTTGTTCCTAGGTTGTACCAGTGGGGCATAAAAACAGCTAAATCCTAAAGGTATTTAAATACTGATCAGCTAAGTGGGACATAACGGTGTATGTAAGATCCAGGATTACATACTTATATACTTATGTATTATTTATTTATTTATTTATTTAAGAAATAATCAGTTTAAAAATAAAAAAATAATAAAAATAAATAGTTTATTATAGTTTTAGTAATATTATTTTAGAGAAAATGTTCACTGGTTTAAAGCAGCTGGTCAGGTGCCTTCACACCTCTGAGAGCTGCCCTGGGAAAGTACTGACCTAATTTGCACTTTACGCTTTGCCTACCAAAACCCGTCAGCCACGATCCGTCATAATACCGTTGTGAGAGCACTCAGGTAGGTGGAGATGAAAAAAAGAAAAATACGCTGTGGGCAGGTATGAGGTTCTCTGTGTTTGCCTGTACAAGCCTTGTAGTCTGGCTGGGATAGTGTTGTTCGTAGCCGCCGTGTTTCTTGTTCCCCTGGTGAAGACGGTGTGCTGTGCTCGGATGGTGTTTTACACCTTTTCAGGACTCACCACCAAGTTCCTGCTGTTTATCTCAGTACAGAGACTGAGATCTTTTATCTAGACCAAAGCGGGTTCTCACCTCGACTCCCTGACTTGTCTAGTCACTGCAGAGGTGGTGAGAGGAGTGGAAACTTGTAGATCATGCAGAGCTCCTCAAAAGATGCTACTAACCTCTTCTGAGGGGCTCGGCATGATGTGTAAATGGATCAGCCATAACATTAAAACCACCCACCTCGTGGGTCCTTGTGTAGGCCCCTCTCGTGCCACCTGAACAGCTTTGACCCCTCGAGGCAAGACCCCTCGACTCCACAAGTCCTGTGAAAGTTAGTGCTTTCTCACGGCCTTTTCCACGGATTATGCCACAACACATTACACACCACATCAAACCACTGACAAATGACACATGTGGGGTTCTGTTCAGGCTGGATTGTGTGATCAAGTGTGATCTTGTTAATGTACCGGAGTGGAGACACTGCCAAAACAGGCCAACTCAGGTCAAATACAGGTGCTTTATGAAGATGATTCCCTTCAACTTTTTGTTCTGTTTATAATTTCAGCAGTTTTCAGGTATATCTTCAGCTCATGCTTTTAAATTTTGTGAAAATGAAAATCAGATGTGATGTGATGTATTTAAATAGCAGTTATAAAGAAATAATATAATTAATAAATAAACAGAAAATATATCGACTCCCATGATGAGAGTGTTGACTGGTTACATATATATATATATATATATATATATATATATATATATATATATATATATATATATATATATATGTGTGTGTGTGTATATATGTGTGTGTGTATATATATATATATATATATATATATATATATATATATATATATATATATATAATATGTGTGTGTGTGTGTTTTTTCTGTTTATTTATTAATTTTATTAAGGTAAACATCAAATATGACATACACACACACACACACACACACATATATATATAGTCAACACAGGGGACACACGGGTATCCACCGTAGTTAGAATGTCGTGGCTGGGGGTTTCAAAAAGTTGTAGGTTGAACTGAAAGGAGGTGATTTGCTCATATAGGATATTAGAGATAATTACTGGTCTTGCTAAATGAGTCAATGTGTGTGTATTAATGTACATTAACATACTGTAGCTGTATGGTTTATGAGGTACTTCCACTCTCACACATACACACACTGCCACGGCCCTACAACTTAGGCCTACTTGAAACCCTACAGCCAGAGCATCCTAACTACGGTGGATGCTTGTGTGTCCCCAGGGTCCTTTCCTTTGGATCACGTTTTCAAGATGATGATCAGCACACATTCAAATCAAATCAAATCAAAATCTAATTTTATTTGTCACATACATAGTAATACACAGTATAACTTGCAGTGAAATGCTTTTTTGACAGTTTGCCCACATCAAAGCTATTCAATAGAGATCTAAATTTAAACTTAAACTAAACCTTACCTTAATGAAATAAAGTGCAAAAGTGCAAATAAAAAGAGTGAAAATATAGAAATATAGAAGTATAAGAAGAAGTGTGTGAATCAGGTGTGACCAAACTTTTGCTACTGTAAAAAAACCATATATATATATATATATATATATATATATATATATATATATATATATATATATATATATATACACAGTATATATACAGCATTTAGTATTAGAACTCTCCTTATCTGGGCAATACGACTTTAATTCCTACATTCAAACACTAATATTACAATTAATAATATTCTAAATATAGTAAATATAATAAAATAATACAAATTAAAAGTCTTGGTTTTGCATCACTGTGTTCCTTAAAACATCCTCAAAACTCTCATCATGGGAGTCTATATATTTTCTGTTTATTTATTAATTTTATTGGGTAAACATCAAATATGACATATAAACAAAACCCCATTCTCACTTTTATATGTTTATCTAAAATTTAGCAAATAAACAGAGCAGCTGAACAAAAACCAACAAAAACTGACAAACTTTTGCATTAGCGATATTGTGTCACTTGTGTTAACGTCTCGGTTGGAAACTCTCTGTGAAGCTCTTCTGAGAATGACATTGTCTGACAGTCTTGCTTGATTTAACTGATGTTTCCTGCATAATCTCCAGCCACCATCAGCACATGAGCGTGGAGGAGTCCGCTCCGCCTCTGGCCCGAAACAAGCAACTCAGCATGTCCGTAATCATGGTCAGATCACAGACAATGGGTTTTAAACAGCGACGGTGGAGAGTGACTTGGATTGGGGTGAAAAATGCGCAGGTGTGGTTTTACAAGCTATTTACCACCCTGTTATTTTAGCTCTGAATGAAACACAGATTTTTCTTCCACAGAGGACTCGCAAGGGGAAAAACGATAAGCTCTGCTCTGATGGGCTGGGTTACGGCAGCAGCCACAGCTCACAGAACCCACAGGTTAGCTTTTAGCCTTGCCCCCATCTTGAGTCTTACCAGTAAAACATAAGCCTGGGCTTTACCTTCTGATCAGCGTTCAGGTCCAGTTTGGTTCAGCTGAGGTAGTCCAGCATCAGCTCTTATTCTAGCATCCTCCCTGGCTTTTGCTTCATTGCATGCCGAGTTTGAGCCCCTATTCTGAGGACACTGGCCCAGGAAAGGCCACGGTCACAAGGCCTGGGTTCTGGGTTTGTTTCCATAACTAGCAGAGGCTGGAGGGGATGAGCTGCTCTCCGGTATCAACAACATCATATTCCCCTGATGTTTTACCACTTTGCCAGATTTGACTAGGCCTTTCTCTTTAGGGGGCATGGGTTATGTAATTATTGTGGGTGTAATGAGCCAAGACTGTGATGTAACAGTTTTGGGGTTTTGGAATCGGCCCGTTTCTCAGCTCTGTTTCAGTTCTGCTGGATGTTCTTTTGAAGGAGGAACAGCAGTGTTGAGAGTTTCTCACTGCCATGCACTGAACTCTCATTATTCTACTACACCAAGATTAACAGTTTTTCATTGTAGAGCCGCTTTACAGTTTTAAGAGTTGAGGCAGGAAGGCCAGAGGAAGGCTTTCAGAAGACAAAAGACCTCTTTCAGGAAGCCAGCACACAGACACGCTGGTCTAGGGTGATGTAGAGTGCAGGGGAGATGGCTGGACAAGATTAGAAAGTGTATTTGCTTTATGTGCAAATGTTATTTGCATCTGAGAGTTTTACAGTTGGGCTGTTAGTTGAGCAGCTGAGCAGCTGAGGCAGGACGTTACTGTAGCTAATAACAACACGGCTGTGATTGGGTCTCCATATATCATCGCATCTGTCCTGTAACTTGCAATAATGTGCATTAAAGGAGGGAAAATACTCATCATCTGGACCTGAATTTGACTAAATCACCTCAGCAGTTCATCTCGAGTCCTCCATTCAACCCTTCACATGCACATCAACTGTCCTGTTGCGCACTCTGGTGGCCACATTGCCCCATTAAGACATCAGTCAAGTTTTATTATAATTATAATTATTATTATTATTATTATTATTAAGAAACTTTTAGAGGTCTTCTGAATGTTCCTCTAAGAATTTATACTATTACTACAGGAGGAAGGGTACAGAGAGTTTAGAAGGTTATACAGCATTATAATGGTACCAAGTTACAGCACCTTTCACTGGTTAATTTACAGTACATTTGCCATCAAATATTGTTCATCTGTTATTCATTGATCAGGAGATATTTCTGTAGAGGTTAGACAATAATAATAATAATAATAATAATAATAATAATAATAATAATTAGGCCCTTCACAAGTTTGTTGCATTTTCCACTTCTCAGTAACATCCCAGTAATCCCAAAAGGTTGAGGTCTGGACACTGGGGTGGTCAGTTCTGAAGTCAGCAGCAGTTTGTTTAACTGATTTATCTGACTGCTTCTCTCAGTAATAACATCTTGATCTGCTTCACATCCTTTCAGACCGTTTTTTTTCTCGTAGATTTGTTACTTCTCTGTTACTCTCTCAAATATAAAAACACTGCTGTGTATCTGATGGGTGTGGCGCTGGGTGGTGGTCAGTGGTCTACCAGGCCTTGCACAGCTGGGGTGCCCACATTTGTTACTTATATTATTATAAGCTTTCCCTTTCTCCTTTACAAGCCTTATTATACATTTAATCTCCTCAAATAAATCATTTGTATAATATAGACGGTTTTAATGGAAATCAAGCAATAAAGGGTGCCCTGACCTTTGCAAAGTGCTAACAGTGCAGTAGTGTAATGAGTCTCTAGACTCTGTAACCGCTTACCTTTCGTCACAGTCATTTTAATTTACTTTAATTTACTTTAATTTAATGTAATTTTATTTAATTTAATTTAATTTAATTTAATTTAATTTAATTTAATTTAATTATAATAAATTGGCTGGTTGGCTATTTTGACTGTAACTTAAGTAAACGAAAGGTGTCATCAGACTTTGGAGATCACTGTAAAAAACACAATATAAAAAAATCTATAAGTTAATAAAATTAGTCTTATTGGTTGAAATTGTAGTGATTATAATGTTTAAAATTAAGAAAGAAAAATAAATAAGAAAAAATTGTTAAGTATTTTATTACGAAGACGTTCTTCAAAGTCCTAATTTACTGCCCCCTTCTGAGCCTGACAATTATATTTTATTATTTCTTTAATTAATTAAGAAGTTTTAGGTAAAAAAAAACAAAACAAAATAAATTTAAAGTTTTATTCGCATTTTTTTTTACGTATTTCATTAAATAAGCCTACAGACCGGAGTTACGTCATTATTCCATTCTCTTTTCTGATTGGCTACTGCGGCTCATGTGATGAAAACACCATCATGGCGGCCGCCGCTGCGGTCCGTGCCCTGAGTGTGAGGCTGGGGAAAGTGGCTCCGGACTGCACCGTCTGTCCGTTTTACCGGCTCAACATGTGCAGCGGAGCCGTGCTGGGACCGGCCAGAGGGAGAAGGGCCATGGAGCTTTACTTAGCCCCCAACCGACAGCTGCAGACCTCCATCAGTGAGTGTTTTCAGGACTACCAAAGTCAAGCTGGGCTTTCGGTAACGTGGACTTAGTGAGGGGCTGAGGGCAGCTCTACTCCTTCTTCTAAATTAGTCCGTTTTTGTTGCTGTTTGTTACACTTTATACCTCCTTAAATAATTGCAGGTGTTAGGAAGTGTCGAAAAGTACCTTTATGTTGAGTTTGTTGGCTGTTGCATTGGTTTAGATTTCATTCAGACTTCCCAAAGAATCCAGACACTCCATAGAAAAGCCCTGCCGGTCATTTGGGATGGTCTTGGGTAGCCTCTCATGAGCCTGAAGGCACCATGCCTAATCCCAAGCTTGGTCTAGAAGGACCTAGAGCTCCCTCCACCACCTTTAAAATGAATGGGAGTGCTATTTGTTTGTGATCCAGAACTAATCATGCAAACTCTGTACCCGAATGCAATCAGATCCTCACAGCAATGATCCATTTTTTATTTTTTTATTTTTTTTGAAGAACATTTGGGACATGTCCTGTATTTCAGCTTACTTTTATCCGGCTGTGATGGTGGGCATTACTCAGCAGGTTGGTCTTCAGTTGGTCGTGTGTTAGAATGTCTGGAGGAAATCTCATTACAAGAGCTTGGCTAGGAGTGCAGGAAGAGTCCAGACACCGCACTTAAGCAGATGAGGAGGTATTGTTAGATTCATTGCTGTGGTGTTGACCGACCTGTTCGCTCTGGCTTATTATTTCAGATCTACATCAGAGTGAGGAGGGCACATCGAACGTGGAAGACACAGACGAGGACGTGTGCGTCACTTCAGCTCTCTCTCTAACTTTACTTTATGTTGTTTATATATTCGTCCATATGTCCATAATCCAGATGGTTGCTGTGAGGCAACAACCTTGTGTCTCTAAAATTGTAGCTTTATAGGATAAAGACAAAAAACTCCTAAACTTTTAATGAAAGTCAATGTAAAAATGTATTCCAAGTCATTTTGATGCATTTCTATTGGTCCTGTCATTCTGACACAATGTCAGAACTGCCCGTTTAGTGTTATGTCAAAGTGGAAAAACTTCAGTGGTGGAGATGCAAGGTTTTTGCCTGCCAATGATACGCCCCCAGACAGGGTCACAAGCATCATTTCTTTTCTAATACCCTGCTTGCACGTCCGCTTGCCTCACTAACAGCCCCAATGCTGTCGGGTAAGGATTGCACCAGTCTGTTGTGGTCCATTTTTCCACTAACCATCAACACTGTGCTTCATGTTTCATGAGCAGTACCCAACATTGGCACTCCTACAATCCAGTATGATGACTATAGGTTGCATATGTCCAAATATGTGTGAGGCAGGTTGAGGTATGGACCACCAGACCACCTCAATCCTTATTTTTAATTTGGAACATCAGAGGATGGACTGATATAGGCACATCCAAACCCCAGCTCAAATATGCCCTCAGTCCATAAAAGAGTGGCTTAAAATGGGCCTGGAACTGGTTTAATCCTCACCTGACAGGATCTACGCTATTAAAAAGGCAAATGGATGAAAAAAAAGTGTGTGTGTGTGTGTGTATAATATAAATGTATTGTCTGGTGAGCATATATACACCCACAATCTTAATGTGCTTATGCACTATATATATATATATAGTGTGTATGTATGTATGGTTAATCAGTGCACCTCATGCATGCTTAACGGTATGCCTTATTCTACCCCACATGTCTCCTGGTGTAGTGTTAATGTGGTGTTCATTGATCGGTCTGGACAGAAGATCCCAGTGAAGGGTAAAGTAGGAGACAACGTCCTGTACCTCGCGCAGAGAAATGGCATTGATCTTGAAGGTGAGCTCTAGGTCTATACCTGAGTAAAACTTAAACCTTTATTTGTTTTTTTTTCCTACACTACATAAATTCATGTTTATTACAAGTATTAGCATATGCAAAATCAGTCCACAGTTCATGTTTCATGTGTTGCCTACACTGTGTGCAGATTTTGCTGTTAGGATTATGAACTCCTTTATGTACCATGTTTTCAGGGGCCTGTGAGGCGTCCTTGGCGTGCTCCACGTGTCATGTTTATGTACATGAGGAATTTTATGATAAGCTTCCAGACCCTGAAGAAAGGTAACAATCCATCCATTAGAATCACCCTGACCCTCTCGATTTTAGCTCCACGTCTTCACGTGAGGGAATGACCATGGTTTGTATGTCAACTGCACATTTTAAAGTTGTGTGCATCTTGTACAGCAGAGGTGGTATTCACAAAGCACAGGGTTGCATGAGTATTCTTCTTTGAGCTGTTTTCTGAATACCATCCCAGAACCAATGCTGCTACTGTTGCTGCTTATGTTTGTGTGCAGACGTTCTAGGCATGCGCTATACTCATATACCCCTCTTAAACCCCAAAGGGAGGACGACATGTTGGACATGGCCCCCATGCTGCAGGAGAACTCGCGCCTGGGTTGCCAGATCATTTTGACCCCCGAGCTGGACGGCATCGAGCTCACTCTTCCCAAGGTCACGCGAAACTTCTACGTGGACGGTCATGTGCCCAAACCACACTGAAACGAACGGGTGAACAGACGGACGGACTGAGAAGAGAGGGCAAAGGACAAGGACAAGGACAAGGGCGAAGGCGGATGTGGGAGGAGTCTTTTCTCTGGAAGACTGAGAGTTCCCCTTTTAAAGGTGTGAAGAGCACTGTGGAGAACCTGCACTAAAGTCTCGATCTGATTTATTGTTGTTTTTTTCTCCACAAGTGCTTTAAAAGAGTCCCTATACATAGGATGGTGCCTCCACAATGGGCACTGTCCGATTCAAAAGAAAGAACCGCTTGACCTCATTTCCAGCGATGTGTGGTCAGGGATACTCTCTAGTGTCTACTTAAGAAAAGGCTCTGAAAGGGTCTAATGCTTTACAGAAAGTAATCTTCTTGACTGGGTTTGCAGCATGAACTGGGAGATGTATTTTGCTCTGCTGGAGTGCTTCGACTTAACTGGGAAGGTCTAGAGTTAGAGTTCCGTTCTAGAACCCTACAGGTCCAGAAGTGTCAGCCTTAGTGAAGGAGACATTCCATTTTACGCACAGCGGTCAGACGCACAACTCTGTTTCCGGACAATCATTAATATGTGTGTAAAGGTAAACTAGAGGCTATCTAAGATAACCATCACACACCCATTTAGTTTTAGAGGGTTTCATTTCATATAAGCATATAAACATTGATTGGCCACTTCATTAACACCACCTTTAACTGTGTAGTTCTTTAATTTCAAACCGAAGTCCATCTGCTCCTCTGCAGACTCTATTATTAGCCTCCTTTCACCCTGTTCTTTAATGGTCAGGACCCCACAGGACTGACCACCACCGAGCAGGTAGTATTTGGTGGTGGGTCATGCTCAGCACTAGTGTGCATCAGACACAGCAGTTCTGCTGGAGTGTTTAAACACTGTGTCCACTCACTGTCCACTCTATTAGACACTCCTGCCTAGCTGGTCCACCTTGTAGATGTAAAGTCGGAGACAGAAGCTCATCTGTTGTCTCACAGTTTGTTGGTTTGGGCATCCTCTAGTCCTTCATCAGTGCTTACAGGATGCTGCCCACAGCAGTTCTCAGTCCAGCAGTGAAGCTGAGGGGTTTAAACACTCCAGCAGCACTGCTGTGTCAGATCCGCTCGTACCATCGCTACACACACTAACACACTAGCCCAAATTGCAGCTGCTCTATGTGTGGTCCTGACTATCGAAGAACAGGGTGAAAGGAGGCTAACAGAGTATGCAGAGAAACAGATGGGCTACAGTCTGGAATTATAGAGCTACGCAGTGCTCCTACGTGATCAGTGGAGCTGATAGAATGCACAATGATATATATATATATATATATATATATATATATATATATAATTGCTTTTTTCAGAAGCTAGAAGAAATCTAAAGGAAAGTATTGTCTGGTATCATTTACTTATTATTATTATTATTATTATTATTATTATAGATATTGTTCTAGAGTCGGTTTTCCACAAGCAAAATTGAAGGGGGGTTCCAATGCTTTATCTAAATGTCTACATTATTCAAAAACGGTGGTTCTTTATGGAGAAACTTACCAACTTTGATTTCTTTACAGTGATGGTGATTGAAACCAGGGCGTTAAGAAATGTCAACACATAGCCATCTTATTTGCTATTCAGAATGACCAGTTAACTGAATCGGGGATGGGGAATAACCGAAGGCCTGGTCCAGTGGAAAAAGTACGAAATCGTGCAAGAACGTTCCTCAACCCCATGTAACTTCTGAGATTTTATATGTAATGTTCATGATGGTAAAATAGTGGTAAACTTAAGAATTTGGGGTTTTTTAGGGGACTATTTTGGTACACATCACCCTTCCACTTGCCTTTCTGTCATAAACAGGGGTCCTGGTGGGCTATATTTCTGCACAGTCTAGTGTTGTTGTTTTTTTGTTTGTTTTTTCCCCTGCTCAAACTCACCTGATTCACCTGCCTGCTAATGGTAAAGTTTAGTAGGTGAGCTAAGAGCAGGGAAAGCAGTTACCTGTGCTGGACTCTCAGTTCTCCAGGTATTAAGCACTGCAGATGTCTGGTTCCATTCACCACCACTGTGAACATTTCTGACTCTCTGAATATCTCAAAAACGGAAGGTTTCACACCAAACCACTCTTCACCACTTCATTTACATCGTAATGAGTAGTAAATGCAGAGGGTTTGAAGAACAAGTGAAATTCCCCTTTAAGTATGGTCATAAGGCTGAACACAGATTCCAATAGACTGCTGAGTGTCTGCCGAGCGTCTGTTGCCTCAGCTAACTTTGGAAAACCAGACTGTGAAGCTTTGGAACTATGAGGAACAGGTTCTCAGTACTCAGGTGACGGACACATGGCCTAATAAACAGTAGAGGAAAGCAAGTTCTGTTTGTCAGGTTAGGAAATTTTATGAGCAGTATTATTATGAGTGATTTGTGTTTATGCAAATCTCTATCTATCTAAATGCATTGTAGATATTTCATTATTTCATTTCATTTATTCATTGTAGTGCATAAACCACATAAAAAAGACCTCACAGTTACTGTGCCCACCTCTGGATGACCTAACCTGATACATAGCCTTCATTTCTGCTGTACTGTAAACGCCTATATACACGCTGCACAACTGACTGTGGAAGCAGACAAACCTATAAACCTGTTTCACCCTGAATCTGTACAAGGTGTTCAATAAAGTGTAGCCCCCCTCCTTTAACCTGGTGTTTCTCGTGGCTTGACTCACATAAAGGCCTGACCAGGAGGGCTGGACAGCCCATTGATTGACCACAGGGACTGAAATCACTGCAATTCAAGGGCAGTAAGAGGTAGTGGTAAATGGAGGAGGCAGCCTATTTTTCTAGGGGCTTTTGGAAATACGTGCCCTCTAATGGGTCAAGTCAGAAACCAGCTACACCTGGCATTATGTCGTCAGCTGACTTGCCAGCATCACGTGACCCAGGACGCCCCTAAATCTTAAAAGTAATCAAAAAGGCCGTTCTGAAGTTTTCGACAAGTCCACAAGGCTGGTTTTATGAGGTAAGCTGAGCGCGTTTGATGATTCAAAGATGATACTTTGTAGCAGTTGGATAAAAGTAGCTTCAGGTTAGCAGGTGTAGTGGGTTTGTGTGTTGCAGGTTATGACAGTGTGTAATATATAGTGATGGGTCTAAATTTGCCTTCGAGCTAGCTGGAAGACATTGAACCCTTTGCTGTCCATATCTGTGACATTTTCCCCAATTTCTCCTCAATTGGCTACAAAGGGAGCTATTAGTGTTAGTTTTTGGTCACGTGGGAGTTTTTATTTTTATTTAGGGATTATTTTTAAAATAAAAGTGAAAAAAATGATGTCATCAGAACGATGTGTGTAGCTTTAGGCTAACGTACACACACACACACACACACACACACACACACACACACACACACACATATATTATTTGAAAATTTTGAAAAATTATTTTTAAGTGGATCTATCACATTGCTGCCCATTTCTGTGTACGTTTTTTTTAAATACCCCCCCCCCCTCAGTTTTCCCTTAAATACATTGAACCAAATGGCTACTAAATAAGTTATTAATGTTTCTGTCAGGTGAAGTACTAATATTTTAGCAAAACAGTAGAACTTTTTATATAATAATAATAATAATAATATTAGACGAACAAGCTAACAATATCCACTTAAATAATATACATGTAAAAATACATCGTCTAATGTGTGTCATAATCTACTATGCAATAAATCTACTTTAAAAGTAATTTAAAACTGAAACATTTGGTGAAAAAAAAAAAAAAAAAAAAAAAAAAAAAAAATATATATATATATATATATATATATATATATATATATATATATATATATATACATATACATATAATAAAATAATTATTATAATAGTAATACTATATATATATATATATATATATATAAAAAAAATTTATCTTCTTTCCTCTTTCTTCTATTATTATCACTTTTAAAGTAGATTTATTCCATTGTTGTCCATATCTGTAAATTGTTCTAATCTAATGGCTACTAAATAACTGCTCATATAGCAAATTGAAATCATCTGTAAAATAAAAATGTAAAAATTGCATGTAAAAAAAAGAGGTTAATGTCAGTACTGTTAGATGTTCGTTCAGTGTGTAACTGCATACAGTGATTATGATCAGAAATTCGTTTGCGTTTTTAGTGTTTATGTTAAATCAGTGCCAAACATGCATGGGTTACGAGACAGCTGGTGAAGGTGCGCGCGCAACCTGATGCTAAAGGAGCTCGAGCCAGTTAAAAGAGCGTCGTTTTACTCCACAGGAGTTTGTGATAATGATTTCTGAGGGGAAACCGCCTGAGGGAGCAATGTCGTAAGTAATGACACGAAGTTTCAGTCATATTTCCACGGTATTTGCTGTAAGCTGGGTGTATAAACCTGTGGGAAAGCTTTTGTAAAAGTTTTGTATCGTTTTCTTCAAATATGTATGACTTTAAAACCTCACAAACCATCGTGTCAGTCGTGACCTTCTCATTTAGCCCATCTCGAGACCTTCTCATATTGTGGAAAATTACCTGGAGCTTCATAAACAAACACTGGCCCACGTTTATTGAGCTCCTCAGACTGAGAATGCAGTGACTCTAAAGTCTGTTTAGACCTTTAAAACAATTACACTAACTGATAATTCTTACCATGAGATGCTCTATAAATATGGGCCAATGTTTGGTATGTTATGCATCATTATTGATAACGATGGCCTTCATGGCTGTGATACTAAAGCGGTGCTGTTTCGCTCAGTAAACAGGCAAAGAACCATGAGTTCAGGAGTTGACGCTCCAGACGACCTCAAACATTGCCCTCAGAGTGCCCGAGAGGACCCGGACCTAGAAGACCTTTCTGGAACCGAGAATTCCATCTTGTATCTTCTTCAGGAGGCCACCAAGCTTGCTACCCCATCAAACCAGTACAGCATGGCAGCCGAGGGACTTCACTCCAAGGAGGAGCTTGTATCGACCCAGAAAGGCTCCGAAACACAGCCTAGCTTTACAGGGGCCTTCTCCATGCTGAACGACGTTCACGCTCCCAGCAGTCCGTGGGAGGTGATGAGTCTCATAAACCTCCAGTGTGAAAGGCTACTGCACTGTGGACCAACACTGGGAGAAGACAGGGACTTTTACACATGCACACCAAGTATGACAACCGATGATCTCGAACGCACCGATATCATGGAATGCTCTTCGTTGGCTTCGGCTGGTCCGGCTGAGATCCACAGTTGTGAAGTGAGATCCACGGTGGTCTCTGGAGAAAGCTCTGCTGAGCGTGATGCAAAGTCTGATGTTTGCAGCTCTGTGTTACATGTTATAGATAAAAGCACTAACCAGTTGCTTTCAAATCAGCCTGCCGATGAAAGTAATGATGGCACAAAAATAAGTGACATTGAGGATCTGGCAGAGCTTATATCTAAAAACACAGCAGATATCTTTAGCAGTGTGGGTGTAATGAGTGAAGAACGCAATGCGTATTGTCTCGTGGTTGAAACCTCTCTGGTACCACTTGGTGTGGCAGAAGCTAATGTGGACCCTTGCCATCAGCCGCCGTTACAGTCTCCTCTCCACACACAAGAAGGAGAAGCATCTTGTGCTACGTCCATTTCTGAGGCTGCGCAAAGCCCAAGCCCTGAGATAAGCTCAGTTGACTTCACATCATCTCTGGTTGACGACAAAGATGGTAACTCCAGTATGTGTTTTGCTTTCGGTGCTTGTGAAAATCCAGAGCCTCAGAATGTACCGCAGACGCCCCAACGAGATGGCGCCCTCATATCTAGAACAGATTTGAACAATAACTTGGAGGACGATGAGGAAAATGAGAAGCTCCAGGAGCCTGAGGAGGACCAGGCCACACCTTCTACTCCACTTAGTGGGGGCAAATGTAGACGAACCCCCAGAAAGCAGGCTCACCCTGAGCGCAGCCCTGATCTTCAGAACCCAGAGCTTCAGGGAGTGACTTTCAGCATGCACACAGAACTGGACCGAAGCACTGACCAGTGTCGGCTCCTCATCACCTCAAACTACAGGCAAGAAACTCCCCCTTTTTACAGTGCAGGTCTCTGATAACAAACTGGGCTCTTGACAAAGCACAAGATATACACTATGTCCAAATGTTTATGGACACCCCTTTTAAAGAATGCATTCAGCTACTAGAAGTTGCGCTCATTATTGACACAGATGTGCAAATGCGCACACACACAAAGCTCACTGTAGAGAAGTACTGCCAGAAGAATAGGACTCTCTGGAGCAGATAAACATGAACCTATTGTCACCATACCTAATGCCAGGCGTGGGATAGAGGGGTATAAAGCTATGATGGTACTTTTGGAATGAGTTGGGGACGATGAGGTGGGCTGGTGATCATCCAACATCTTGACCTTACTAACTCGCTTGTCACTGAATGCAATCATAAGCTTCACAACAATGCTCCAACATCTAGTAGAAAGCCTCCCTGGAGACAATTACTAAATCAGGATAAATGATTTTAGGAAAATGCAGTTGATTTCAGAAGAAACTGTGAATAAGCAGGTGTCCCAATACTTTTGTCCATATAGTGTGTGTATATATGTAATATGTAGCAAGATGACCATACTTCCCCAGCTCTACTCTTTAATGAGCGGATCTCAGTATTATAAGGAAAGAACTCTATAGGATTAAACAGGGAACTCTATAAGCACTGCAGTACTATGTCTCTCCAATGTTTTTCGCATGTCAGTCCGTGTCAGTGCTTCTGCCAAATATGATATTGTGTCCCTCTTGCTGTAGTGAAGTGTGCAGGCGTGGTAGGAGGAGCAGAAGCAGCCGGTCCAGATCCCTGCAGAGCTCCCAACGCACCAGCAGCTCAGAGGAAGAAAGTGATCCAGCCAGCCTGTCCAGTAAGTACCAGCCTCCACCAGCTGGTGGAGCTCTAATCACACACTAGAGGTCAGGCAAGCTGGGCAATGTGCTGTGCAACTTTATACTGATCATATAAATAAACTTGTATATCCATTTTCGTAAAAAATAATAAGAATTTATCATTTTAAAGAAAGTAGCTGAGATCTTGTGACTAACTCGACATTGAGAGCTTGGTTTCAGGTTTCTCCTGGACGCCCCCAGTCCAGCCAGCACAGCGTGGATGTGTTCAATTCTATTTAGCACTGATTTACCAAACCAGGTGTTGGAGGAACTCTTAACAATACTAGACTCCACGAGGAGAGCTTTTTAATGAGCATTGTGGAACACCACGACTTTCTGTAGGAATGTTATTAGTGTTTATTGTAATATTAGTGTTTTACTGAGGAAATTACTGCCCAGATAAGCAGATCTTAACTCTGATTTTCACAGGAGATTAAAACGCCTGCACAGTACTTTGTGTGTGTATATAATGTAAAGGTTTGCAAATAAGTCCTCAGAAAAAAGGCATGACTAATTTTACATGACTTACATGATCTATGGTCTATGTTGACTAGACCTATCTGGGTTCATTGTGTTCTCATTAAGGATTAGGTGCTGTTTATTGAAGGATAGATCTGGTCCTGTTGTTTATGTTGTTCTCCTCGGAAGTAAATACAGTTAAGGTTAGTCAGTTGTTAACACTGAAACATTCATTCCAAGTGTTTCAGTTGTAGTAAAGTGATTTTGACATTCAGAGCACATTGACTTCCCACAGTCTTCAAAATAAAGGTGCTACAAAGGGCTCTTTGTGTGATGCCATGGAACGGAGAGCTTCAAATCTGGACCTTGAATCCAGTTTCCAGTCCTGGATTCTGTAGTTCTTGGAACATGTAACACGATGACCATGTTTGCAATTGGTCACTTCATGACTTGGTCATCATGATTATCAAGCGCACACATCCACATAGAATGCAAGTGTAGACACACTTATTTAAACCAGGTTCAAATCCGATGACTCAAACCACTTCAGGAGGTGACATTTTATTGCAGTGTAAACACCTCCGTCGCTCCAAGACCCATTAAACAACCAAAACTCCCAGGACATAGGAAACACCAGTCGTGCGACAGGTGAATTTGTATATTCCACCCCATCGGATTGCGATCGGATTTCAGTCTGGCTAACTAAACTGCATTTGACTACCCAGTGTAAACACATGTAGATAAAATCTGATCCGGATACAATCCAGATATTAGCCACATGAGTAATCTGGTGTAAACAGGGCCTATGTGGCCAATCGGTTACATTAACTGTCCCCTTACTTTACAGTGAGAACAAAATTCAGGACTGGGAACTGGATTCAAGGTCCAGTGCCATAGAAAAGAACCAAGAACCAAGTGTGAAAACCCTTTTAAAGGTTTAATGACCTCAATGTGAAGGTTCTTTAACAATGTAAAGGTTCCTCACACTCCCCTCTTTTGCCAAAATGTTCTTTATGGAACCATTGTGGTTCTTCTATGCAGCTCTCATCCATTTGTAGTGCCTTTATTTAAGATCTATCAAAATGCTCCTGGTTCATTTCACAGCACATGGGTTTTATTTGTGTTCCCAGTGCATGAGAAGACATTCATGGTTGCCTATTTGCAAATTAAGGCTTTTGGATCAGGCAATGTTCATGTTCTGCTGTGGTTCTTGTCCCATTTTAGAAAAGATCTGTGCATCTTGCTGCACAAGAAAGACTCCTTTGTGGAGGGATGCAGAAGATGGGACTCCACTCTGCAATGCCTGTGGGATCAGGTGAGAACTTGAGCACTAAGATACAGTAAATTTGCTGGACAGCAAAGAAAGATGTGCAGGTCGAGGTATTCCTCCACTAAACCCAAAGGAACTGTGTTAATTCATTTGGACCCAAAGTCTGTTTGATTATTCAGACCTTTTTCTGTTTAATTCATCAATATTTCAGTCAATTAGCTATTTACTATGATTACTGAGAACCCTTGTGTGCATATGACAGGTATAAGAAGTACCGGGTGCGCTGCCTGCAGTGTTGGAACATTCCCAAGAAGGAGGCCAACTCCAACTCCAAGTGTCTGAAGTGTGGAGATCTGCTCCAGCTCGCGCCTCAGAGCAAACGTGCTGGCTGGTAGAACTGGTGAGAGTTGAAGAAGAACATGGATCCAGAATTCTGTGTCCTTCTCCATTGGGCTCTTTTGTAGTTGGGGATCCTAGAACTGATAGATTAAGGATATTCAGATGGCATCTCATGGAGTCTTCCTTCTAATTGTCATGTGCACCTGTGCACCGTCAGTTGCTTCTCCAAAGCTCTAAATTTACAGCAATTTGTGATGACCAAATCTGCTAATTTCCCCCCTTTCATGATGTGTTTCTGTGATTTATAGGAGAGATTGGAGAGTGGTTAGTGGCTGAAATGGCTGAGTGTGAATGTGCAGGTGGTCTCGTGAAACTTCTGAAAGATTTACTAAGCACTTTAAAGTATGTTTACTAATTTATCTACCTATCCACATCACTGCTGTCCCGCAAAAACCTTGTATGTCCATTTTTGCTGCACTTTTTGACATGATGGGAATCTGGCAGTTGTCCTGTACGTTGTTTCGTAATGTCCTGACATATGTACCAAAAGAAACGCTCCAAAGTGACAATGTAAAATAAAAGAAAATCGGTTTAGACCGACTTACATTAAAAGTTAAGATTTTTTCCTTCTTCTGTAAAGTTGCCGTTTTAGAGGTACAAGGTTTTTGTTTGTTTGTTTGTTTGTTTTTTGACAGACACAAATATCTATATAAAAATCAGACATTTTCCATCAAGCACCACCTCAGAACATGCTGACTGTTTTGGTGACCTGCGACTGAATCTGCACTTCCTCCAGACTGTATTTAGTGTGATGGGACGTTAAGTCAATTTAAGCCCCGAAGAGTGTGTCCTCTGTTGTTCCTGTGATCCTCACAATCCTTTTTTTTTTTTTTTTTCTTTTTTTCTTTTTTATGTATTTATTTTTGGATTTGTCGTTTGATTGCCGTCTTTGGCGTTTGCCTGTGATCAGTTATTCTGATATATTTATTATTTCTAAAGTTATTCTGTACTAATTTAGTTAAGAATTAAATTCTGATGTGTAAAACAATCACAACTGGACCTACCTTTCTGCACTGTGCATTCTGCTTGCCTATAATAACGCATCCTGCGGCCACCTGATGCATTATCTGTACGCCACTGTGGGCAGGTTATTAGGTAAGCATTAATACAGTGCTGCACAATAGGCTCTGGTATGAAATGTGCAGGCTCATAGAAAATATGGGTGCAGACGGTACTAGATATTGGTTATGAATGCTAAAAATAGGTACTTAATATTAAAAGACACCAATGAGTTTTCTGAAGGAGTTGAACTGATGCCCCCACTATGCTTCCATGCCTCTGTTATATTAGGTCAGTCATGGGTGAATGGGGTAAAGGGGGTGAATATTTATGCATTCCCCTCTTTTGGGTTTAGGGTTGAAGATTTGCGGACTGCTGAAGCAGACCTGTCACTGACCCATTCGGACGGCGCGTGCACAAAGCTGTGCTTTACCATGCTGCCCAGTCTGGACTGAGCGTGTGTTGCTTGACGGCACGTGGTATCATTCGAACCACGTATGGCAAGTTCGGGAGGTAGTACTGACTGGGCAAGTTTGACTCCCTGGTAGAAAGTCCACTGAAAGGTGATGGCTGTAGTCATTTTGCAGTTGGAGCAGAAGCATGGTGTGTAATGCAGTCTGGGATATTTGTCTGTGCCAAGCCTTCCACAACACGGGCATAACAGGAACACGTCCGGGCGTTTTGACTGTACTTGGCTAGATGTGAGCTTGAGTGGAACGGTCAAATGATGGGCAACAACTGATGACCTTTCACAAGTCCAGACAGGATCGCAGACTGACAGTAGGCCTCAGACTGTTTATGTGGCGCACTCTACGGTTGCACAGCGAGCTTACACACACACAACCATCGTGTCTGAATATATATATTCACAAATTAATAATAAACAACAATACATTTTTAAAAAGTGTAATTATTGACATCCTCGCCGGCACACACTGAATCCTTGGATATGTCGGCTGGCGATGGATCCACCCGTCGGCTCCTTTGTTACCATGGTAAAGAAGGACTGTATGAAGGAGCCTTTGAAATGGGACAGCCCAGTCGCACTCTGAAGCCTCCGAATTTGGACACACTAGTGTCCAACTACCTCGACAGAATCTGTTCCCTATAATAGTGCCCTATATAGTGGCCTGGATTTTCAAATATAGGGAAAGTGGACAGGGCACAGCTTTTATTTATGTTTTTTTAACAACAATAAATACTTTTGGACTTTCAGAAGATCAAGAGCTAAGATCTAAGGGCTAAGAGATCTAAAGGCCAGCTTTGCCTTGAACATCAGTGACCTTCACTGCCCCAAGACCATAAAAAATACCAGATACCAGATAAAAGCTCTCCAACTATTCAGGCCTTGAGTGTTGACTGTGAGCTGGGCAGTGTGACGTGGCGCGCGCGCGGTGTATTTTTAGCGTTTTACAGGCTGTTAAGTGAGAAACTTAACCCGCTGAGCTGAATCTTTAACTTCTGCTAGACGAGATAAAAGCCACGCTGCCATGACGTCAGCGCTTCTGACGGACAGGGCAGCGCGGGCTTCCCCTCCTCGGAACCTGCGTCCAGACCTCCTCTCTGCAGTGATGCGCCTCGCGCTCATCCGGCCAGTGAACGAGGCGGGGATGCAGCAGCTTCTCCTTCCAGCCTCTCCGATGGGAATCGCGCGCGCCGTGCCGACGGGGGGGGCTTTGTTCGGAGGTTGTTTTTGTTGTTGTTTCGAATCTGAGTTCCGTCCCGCGCGCACGTCGCCCCTGTGACGCAGCTAGACGCTCCAACTCTCCAGACGTTCCGAGCGCGAGAGACGCGCGACAGAAGAAGTAGCGGAGGCGTTCTACTACTGCGCGCGCTCCTGCGTCTAGACCTCTAGAACGTTCCATTTAGGCGTGCGCGATCCCAGAGAGTTCCACAGGGTTCCATCAAGTACCCGCGCGCCCCCACGCGCTTCCACGCGCTCCTTCTCTCATTCTGAAGGATTACAGGCTACCTACTGGCTCCATGCACGAGCCCGACATCGACGTGGTGGGACTGGTCGCCCGCGAGGACCCGCCGTCGTCCGCGAGGAGCGCCAGCAGCGCGCACAGCTCTCCCCGAGAGGAGGACGAGCACAGCGGAGGTCACGGCGACGGGGACGAGCGCGCAGCAGCCCGTTGCGGCGCGTCCCCGGCCAAGCCGCCGTACTCGTACATCGCGCTCATCACCATGGCAATCCTGCAGAGCCCCGAGAAGCGGCTCACGCTCAGCGAGATCTGCGCCTTCATCAGCCGCCGCTTCGCCTACTATCGCGAGAAGTTCCCCGCGTGGCAGAACTCCATCCGACACAACCTGTCGCTCAACGACTGCTTCGTGAAGATGCCGCGCGAGCCGGGCAACCCAGGCAAGGGGAGCTACTGGACTCTGGACCCGCAGTCCTCGGACATGTTCGAGCAGGGCAGCTTCCTGCGCCGCCGCAAGCGCTTTAAGCGGCAGCACCAGCACGAGCACCACCACCACCAGCGCCTTGCGCCGCTACAGCTCAGCGCGCTCCCGCGGCTCCCGCCCGTCGGCCTGTGGCCCGCGCTCTCCACGCTGCTCACAGGGACCAAAGGCCTCCTTCATCATCCTCTCAACCCGCCTCCTCCTCACGCTGCTCCGCTCGGGCTGGCCTCCCCGCTGCCCTGCGCCTCCTTCATCCCTCATCTTCCTCCCAGCTTTTACACTCTGCAGCAGGAGTACAACAAACTGCACGCGCTGCACTGCTCCGCTCTGACCACACTGTAAATGGACGAGATGAACTCGAGCTTGAGGTTTAATATCTGTGTTTATAAAAGTACTGAAACACAAAGGAACAGAATTTGAAATCGAATTAAAACAAAATCGAAGTTAATTCAAAAAGAAAAAAATTTAAATATAAAAACATCAGAAATAGAACCAAAACCATCCGGGTTGCCTTTGAACTTTGACAACTTTTTTATTAAATCTTAAACAGCGTTTTTTGTTTCTAAATTTTAATCCAAGTTAAAAACTACTTTTCTATGTTTCACACTTTAAACAAAGTAGCTGATTAATATTTCAGTATTTATGCAGTTTAGTGTTAAACTGTTCTTCAGGTATGATGCAACCAAACGAAGCAAAACATTACCATCACAAGTATCAGAGGAAACTCAGCGCCATCAACCATGTTGTGTTGTTGAGTGTGTAGAAACCCTTTACACTGGTAAAGCACCCTGACCACAGTGTAAACAGTGATACGAGTGGACAAATGAGCCTAAAGCCAACTGCTCACCTGGAGGTCAATATTTGCATTTATAAATATGTGTTTAACACTTAAAAAAAAAAAAAAACATTTAGGTTGTTTTATGTGTTAAAGCATGTTTCTGAAACTGAACTAAAACGGATCATCTTTGCCTTTAGTTTAGGTTGATTTGATTAAACTACAGACGAACTATAAGAAAACTAAAAATAAATACATAAATAAATAAATACATAAAAACACCATAAATAAAATGATCCTGGTCTCATTTAAAAGCAGACAAACAACATTAGTTAATTGTTTTCTTTTTAAAGTTAAACTTTTTCAAAACTAACAACTAATCTGACTTTTTTTGTGGTAAAACTGTTGAAAATGCACTTAAAATTAATTTAATAATAATAATAATTATTAATTTAAGTTGACTTGCTAAGAGTAGACTAAGTGTAAGAAAACTAAAAAAGGCTACAAAAAACATCAAAGACAATCAAACATTAGTTAATTGTTAATAGTTGACAAATACTATTTACATTTTCTTTTTAATTAATAAATTCATGTTAAACAAAACTCATCAAAGTTAAAAATGACTTTTCTCCAGATGTTTTTCACTTTAAACAAAACATGAATAATTCAGTATTTATAGACTTGCTAAAAGTGGGCTAAATGTAAAATAAATAAATAAATAAATAAAACAAACAGGCTACAAAAACAACAGTGATATAGTTTACATGATCTTCATTCCCTTTTAAAGTTTGAGTGAAGTAAACAAACAAAATTCTTTGAAGTTGATCAGCATTTTTATTTTGCTGCATCTTTTCATTCATAAATTAATGTTGTTCAACGTTTTGCCCCTCAAACGTTTTTCCACTTTAAACAAACCAGCTCATAAATAATTCAGTGTTTATGCACTTTACTGTAAACTGTGCTCAGGTAGAATACAACCAAACTGACCAAAACACACTTTATAATGTTCCAGATAAAAAAACTCTTGGTCAAAACTGAGGAGGTTAGCTTCAGTGTTTATAAAAGTGATAAAAATGCGACTAAAACTGAACTAAATCTGAGAACCTTCAACTGACCACTAACTAACTAACCTACAGGGTTAAAAACAACAACAACAACACGTACAGACATGCTTCCTTACGAACCTAAAGATGGTTCTTTTATTACATCACTCTGAGAACCCTTCGTAGCAGCGTTATTATAAGTCTTATAAGTCTAGAGTGTTAGTCCTCAGAATTGCAGTTTCTTGGGATCAGAATTTCATCCACATCAAGAAATCCATCCAGCAGTTCCACTGTTTTCCACAGTTGCAGTCGAAATCCGCGGCTAATTACAACATCATGAGCAGCAAAGGGTTATAAACTTTAGTTCTTCTGTTCTTTTACTGTTACTTTTTGGATATTTAAGGCTTTTTAAGGTAAAAAAAAAAACAAAATACAAAAGTTTGTGCACCCCATTTATCTTGTTTTCTAAGTTTATGTAAGTGAACCAAAATTTTGCACATTTTAGAACCCACTCATTCTACAGAGAGAGTTTTATAGAGACATTTCGTGAGTGTGTGCTCAGAGACAACACATCTTGTGTTGATTTAAATACATGAAATGCGTCATCCTATTTTACAAAGTAACTGTTTTGGGCTAATAAACACACAAATGTAATGCTGATGATCCAGAATTGACCATGTGTTGGAGACCTGCTGACCCAGTAGACGAGGAGAAAAAATAAGTTGTGTGAATTTAACAGAAAAAAAAAAGTACCATTACTTGTATCACACTCCTGTTATAGCATGTAAACCGTAACTATGCTTTAGAGCTGCAAAAGCGTGTCTCTGTAGAAGATGCGAACCCATTCCACGGTCAGAAACACATTAATTTAAGACGTTTGCGTAACACTGTAAGACTGTATCTTCTCTTATTAAACCTATGAGTTAGATCATAGTGGTCTAATGGTCAGAAACTCTCCAAAAATACTGAAGTAATGCAGATAGGAGGTGCGTGGGTCAGTGATCAGTGTGTGGGTTGTTAATATTTGAACACTAAGTGTTTATTATACTGAAACATCAGATTTGCAAATATCAGAACTCTTTCTCTGAAGGGAAAAAAACATAAACCACAGTTATGTTGATATTTCCGTAGTTTGCAATGTAATTTTCCAGATTAGCTGGAAAGTTAGATTAAAGCACAAGAATTATGCTTATAAATACAGGATAAGTAGTTTTGTAATAGGAGGGAAAACAATTATATATTTTCTGCATGTATTGTTTTATGAGAATTCCTTTTTTTTGTTTACATCTGTACAGAACAGCCCACCAGTTTAAACCTAAAGAGCACAGCCTGCCTGTTTACACATGTATAGATCAGCCTGCCTGTTTACACATGTAGAAAACAGCCCACCTGTTTATACCTGTATAGAACAGCCTGTCTGTTTACATCTGTACAGAAGAGCCCACCTGTTTAAACCTAAATAGAACAGCCTGCCTGTTTACACATGTAGAGAACAGCCCACGTGTTTATACCTGTATAGAACAGCCTGTCTGTTTGCATCTATACAGAACAGCCCACCTGTTTAAACCTAAATAGAACAGCCTGCCTGTTTACACCTGTACAGAACAGCCTGTCTGTTTACACCTGTATAGAACAGCCCACCTGTTTACACTTGTATAGAACAGCCTGTCTGTTTACATCTGCACAGAACAGCCCGCCAGTTTAAACCTAAAAAGAACAGCCTGCCTGTTTATACCTGTACAGAACAGCCCACCAGTTTAAACCTAAAAAGAACAGCCTGCCTGTTTACAACTGTGCAGAACAGCCTGCCTGTTTACACCTGTACAGAACAGCCCGCCTGTTTACACCTGTACAGAACAGCCCACCAGTTTAAACCTAAAGAGAACAGTCTGCCTGTTTATACCTGTACAGAACAGCCCGCCTGTTTACACCTGTACAGAACAGCCCACCAGTTTAAACCTAAAGAGAACAGTCTGCCTGTTTATACCTGTACAGAACAGCCCGCCTGTTTACATCTATTCAGAACTGCCCACCTGTTTACAACTATACAGAACAGCCCACTTTTTTAGATCTGTACAGAACAGCTCACCTGTTTGCACCTAAAGAGAACAGCCGGCCTGTTTACACAGTATAAAAAACTCAATTTGGTTAAACCTAGTAATGGAAGGGGGGGTAAACTGGACATTCCTGTAATATTACCCTGCTTCATGTAACTTTCCACCCCCAAGTATTTTTACTTCTTTCAGGTCAAACCATAGAATGTAAGCAATGTCGCTCTTGATTAAATTCAGCGTATTTATTACTGCAAGTGACGCCTCCAAGGCTAACTCATCATTCAATCCAATTTAATTCAGACCCTTTGCCTTTTATCATGAGGGATAATGTTCTTGGGCTTCACTTTCAGACACCTTTTATGAATAAGGCCAAGTATGCAATATGGATTAGGTGGTGGGAAATCTCGGCTCATGTGTTTGACGGCTTTGCAGACGTGGATGTTGCCAGGGAACTGCAGTTGTGTAACGGGGTGGTTTACAGTTTTACATGATTAACGTTTTACATGTCATATGAAGGGAATTAGTGCTGGGCTTTGCAGCATATATGTCACTTATAAGTTCGGCCCACGCTCTCAGGTTTGGGTTCTTTAGTGTTCAACACACATTTTTGCTTGTATACACACACATAAAAGTAAGTGTGCATTCATATAAACAGCACTGCCGTTTCTATCTGCTTGTGAAACCACTGATCTAAACTGGACGTGTTTTTTTTTTATATTTTCTTTGTTATATTTTCGATGTGTGTAAGACAGGAATTTACAGCCAAAGAAGTGCATGTATGTGTGTTCTCTAACACACTTCTGCTTGTACTGGTCCGAATAAGGAACACATGCACACAGAGAACAAACAACCCAGGCTCTTATCAGACACATATGGGTCACCAGGCCTGAAGCACAATGACATTTCATCTAATGTATGTATGGAAGACTGGAACATGGCTTTTGGTGTGGTTCCACACTGCCTTTTATTACAGCTGACGGTTCCTTAACGCCACACAGCCGCAGAGCTAAGCAGGCCGCTTCAAATACGCCAAGGCCGGGGCCTACAGAGACTTGGAAAAAGAGCACAGTACATTCACTGGTTTTGTGCTTTGGCCTGTGTTTGGATTAAGGAACACAGTGTGTTATTTGTAGCTGTGGAAGAGGCCGGAAATATCGGACATATCTCCAGATGAATGATGTTTTTCGGAGGATTTTTTCCCCCAACTTCTTTTGTAAAAATAAGCAGCTGACTGAGGTGCGTGGCCTCACATTTGTTTCTGAATGCAGCACAGCTCACTTGTTTTCTTTAGTAAATAAAATGTTTTTTAATCCATTGAACCCAATGTGCCTTAATCCAAACGCAGAAACGTCTATGAATCATTGTTAATCATTTTGCATATTTTGTGGAGACCCACAAGGTTCAATTTTAGGGTGTAAAAACATTTAAATACGATGGTAATGTGTTTATAAGAGTGAAGAACTAAAATAAGAGCCTACATGCATTGTTTAAAGGGTTAAAGTATGTATTATAGAGTTACTGTACACCCATCAGCCACTGGACGTCACTTTGACGCCAAAAGGACGTCGGACAGACGTTAAATTTAAGTTGAAAATTAAAATTGGGTTGATGTTGATGCAGAAATTGCATTTTGGAAATCTAATTTACATATATGTGAAAAAGCATCATAAGGTTTGACAGATGTTGAATTTTGGTTACTTAACACCGACATGTCAACGTCTAACAATAATAAAAAAAATGTTATGACGTTGAGCAGATGGTTTTGGTCACCATAACCCATAACTAAATGTTGCTTTGTGACATTTGGAAGATGTTGGATGTTGGTTACTTAAAATCATGAAACCATCAAAAATTCAACATCAGCTGTTGTCACTATTCTATGTTAACGTTGTCCTTGGTCAAATTGTGGCCGTCACATCCCACATCCAACCAGATATCAACGTCTATTGACGTTGGTGGCCAGCTGGGCATGTTCATTAAAGTGTCCTCCCTGGTAAGAAGATCAGATCTTCCAACCTATTCTTAAAAGCACAGATTATAACTCCTCCCTCGATCCCACTGCAGGATAGATAAAGCTCTCTGGCTGTGTCTTGACTGGATTTCCCAGCAGACGTCGCCCCGGGGCTGCTCTGATCATGTTCAACAAGTGCTCTGTCCTGTTCTTCATTTATCTTTTCCTCTTCTGTTTGTTCTGCCACATCTGTGAACGCTCGCTGCTGACCAGCTCTGAACGAACGCAGCCGTACTCGCCTCCACAGCCTTGCGCTGACGGAAAAACTTCAGAAGTCGCTTAGTACTGGAGCCGAGGGGCCTCACTCTGAGATCCTCATGACTCAGTTTGATTACGATTCTAAAGGGCCGTTCAACCAAAAGCTTGAACTCCATAAAGAATTGATTAATTGATTATTATACAATTATTATTTCAAAATTTTATCAAAATTTGAGTTATTTCTAGAAATACATGGAATCCAGGAATCTGAATGAAGAAACTATTTACACAGTCAGCCATTAAAACCATACACAAAGAAATTTATTTGGAGAGAAAAATAGTGTGTTGTGTATTCATGTGGGCATTAATATAATCAGTCATATTTGTTTATCATATTCCATAATTGATACACTTAAATGACTATGTTTGGATCAGTGGATCAGGATGCACAGATGTTGTACTGCAGCTGTAACTCTGTACGCCAGTATGAATTGCAGTGGATCTTAAAGTGTTCGGCAGATGTGTCTGAGGTGAGGAACTGATGTAATAGTGCACGAGTTTCTGTTGGAGGTTCACTAAGCTGACAAGTCTGAGAACACAGTGCAGAGGTAGAGGGTACTGTAAATATATTGTAAATATATATATATATTTCTCAATGCTGTTATGCAAAAGCCTTGTAACTCCACTTTTACATTTTTTTTTTGTTTTATTTGTCTTGAGAAATATGTAATGTTAATAAAACAAATCATTTACATAAAACAAATTGAATTTTTTGCACACAGTACTTATAGTCTGAATTTTATATATTGGAAAAAAATGGAAAAGAAACATAACACATTATATTTTACATTTTATTTTTTCAAATATGTTCAGTTCAGCAACTAAAAAGACGGTGTGTATTACATTGTGCAGAACTTTAGATTAACATGTCATTTGGTAATATAATATATTCAATTAAATATATAAGTATATATATATGTAAATACTTTAAGTACTTTTGGATCATTTTTATTGTAAAGACCATTGCATAACATACTGTTATTTACTTGCGTATATAATACATATAAATTATTTAGTATATTATGTGAAAAACAAATAAAATAAAAAATAAATAAATAAATAAATAATATATATATATATATATATATATATATATATATATATATATATATATATATATATATATATTAGTGTGTGTGTGTATGTGAATACATAACATATTCTCTATGCATTATGTAAATGCTATTATGTATGTAAAAACCTATTCCTTAATACACATGTATTACAGGTATCTAAATACTTGTAACCAAATACTTAGATGTAATGACATATCTCCTTAGTATTACTTACAGTACGTACATGTTATACCATCCCATATGTGTTACCTATATGGAAGTACTTATATATAATAATATATCCCAAATATATTACATATATGTAAGTGCTTATATGTAATAACGTGTCCCATATGTATTACATATATAAATAAATACTTACATGTAATAACAAATCCCCTATTTACAACCTATATGGAAGTATTTAATATGTAATGTAATAATATGAAATCAGTATGTATTACTTTATATTATATGGACGTACCTGTATGTAATACAGATGTTTGACATCTGTATACTATCTTTGGATTTACAAACAAATAGTTTTTACTCTTGTAAAATAAGTAGAATTTGTAAAAGCAGGTGACAAGGTCGGGATCAGTCCCTTATTGCTTTTTCAGATTTTTCTGCAAAGTCTGAACTTTTTATCCTGAAAATGTAAAGAAAATACACACACACACACACACACACACACACACACAGTGGTGCTACATATCAGTAAGTCAGTCTCTTAGTCTTGGTCATGGCTGTCGTCCACAGCCTGGGCCCTTCAACTTTTGCTTTTTCTGGCAGCGTTTCTGCTTCTATATTCGAGGCTTATTCAATTATAACCCCGGCTCTCTCTCCGGCTCTCTCTCTCCCTCTCTCACTACCTCTCTCTCGTCCGCTGGCATGTTCCCCACAGGGCCCATTAAACTCCATTGCCCGACTGCGGTGTTTTACAGCTTCGTCTACATGACTTTTGCATGTGGGTGATATGATGAAGTGTGTGAGTGTGTGTATGTGCATGTGTGTGTGTGGTTGCGTGTGTGTGTAGAAAGGGACCCCCCCCCCTAAGGAGCTGCTGGCTGGATGACAGTGACATATAGCAGGAAAGCCACCCAGAAGGGAACTGAGCTCACACTTTAGCCATGCGTTCTGCACGAGAGAGAGCAAGTGAGGGGTGAAGGAGTGTGTGTGTGTGTGTGTGTGTGTGTGTGTGTGTGTGTGTGTGTGTGACGGGGGGATTAAGGAAGCTGATGAAGTACAGAAAGAGGAAAAGAGTTAAGCTGTTATTACAAAGCGAGGCAGAAGAAAGAGGCTGAGCAAGATTGATGTTCTTACAGATGGAGAAGAAGGTCCTGCTTGAGCTCCTCAGCCTGTCAGAACCAGCACTCTGACTGATCTGGTCTGACTGGTGCAGCTCACAATGTGTTTATCATTACCCCACCCACTGCAGGACCAAGAGCACCATGAGACAGCATAGCATCTGCTGGAGGTTCTGTTTACCTTGCTGGACCTGAGCACCATGAGACAGCAGATCATTTGCAGGATGTTCTGTTTAGGACCATGAGACAGCAGAGCATCTGCAGGAGGTTCTGTTTACCCTGCTGGACCTGAGCACCATGAGACAGCAGAGCATCTGCAGGAGGTTCTGTTTACCCTGCTGGACCTGAGCACCACGAGACAGCAGAGCATCTGCAGGAGGTTCTGTTTACCCTGCTGGACCTGAGCACCATGAGACAGCAGAGCGTCTGCTGGAGGTTCTGTTTAGCACCATGAGATAGCAGAGCATCTGCAGGAGGTTCTGTTTACCATGCTGGACCTGAGCACCATGAGACAGCAGAGCGTCTGCTGGAGGTTCTGTTTAGCACCATGAGATAGCAGAGCATCTGCAGGAGGTTCTGTTTACCCTGCTGGACCTGAGCACCATGAGACAGCAGAGCGTCTGCTGGAGGTTCTGTTTAGCACCATGAGATAGCAGAGCATCTGCAGGAGGTTCTGTTTACCCTGCTGGACCTGAGCACCATGAGACAGCAGAGCATCTGCAGGAGGTTCTGTTTACCCTGCTGGACCTGAGCACCATGAGACAGCAGAGCATCTGCAGGAGGTTCTGTTTACCCTGCTGGACCTGAGCACCATGAGACAGCACAGCGTCTGCGGCAGGTTCTGTTTACCCTGCTGCACCTGAGCACCATGAGACAGCAGATCATTTGCAGGAGGTTCTGTTTAGCACCATGAGACAGCAGAGCATCTGCAGGAGGTTCTGTTTACCCTGCTGTACCTGAGCACCATGAGACAGCAGATCATTTGCAGGAGGTTCTGTTTAGCACCATGAGACAGCAGAGCATCTGCAGGAGGTTCTATTTACTCTGCTGTACCTGAGCACCATGAGACAGCAGAGCATCTGCAGGAGGTTCTGTTTAGCACCATGAGACAGCAGAGCATCTGCAGGAGGTTCTGTTTACCCTGCTGGACCTGAGGCACCATGAGACAGCAGAGCGTCTGCTGGAGGTTCTGTTTGTCCTGCTGGAACATGTTGGATTATTTATTCTTCTCAGAATAAAAAGGTTGTTTTTTAGATCTGTAATTTAAAATGTTTTAACAGCCCTCTGGACCACCTGGTCAGCGTAGGTGGTCGGCCGCAGTGTGTGTGTGTGTTTCTTTAGCCACACACAGAGCGTGCACACACTCACCCACACTCACTGGCCACTTAATTGGAAGCCCCTCCCTCGTAGCTCCACCTTGCTGGCGTACCGTTGAGACAGACTATAGCTCCTCTAGGCCGTCCTAAGTGGTCAGTTTCCACTGTACCACCGAGCTGCTCTTAGTAGCCACCTGGATAGTGGAGCTATTAGGCCCCCATGTTTTGGAGAACTCTAATGAATGGTATGGTTTGAGCAGCGAGAGGCTCTGTATACTTTACACTGATCTAGGATCAGATTTTTGGTGGGTGTGCAATAATGATAATGCAATATAAGCCCTGAACTGTTCACTCTTCCTTTCCCTCTTTCTCTTTCCTCAGTCCCCCTCATTTCCCCTTTCATTCATTCCTTCTGTCCTTCCTCTCTTTCTTTTGTCTTTCTATCCTCCTCTCTTCCTTCCCTTCTTTCCTTCCTCTTTTGTCCCTTCCTCTCTTTTTTAATCTCTTTTCTTTGTCTTTATTCCTTCCTTCTTTCTATCTCCTTCCTTCCTTTCTTCCTCTATTTCTTCTTCCCTTCCTTCCTCTCTTTCCTTCGTCTTTCTATCCTTCTCTCTTCCTTCCTTCATCCTTTCATTCTCTTCTTTCTTCAACTTTCTTCCTCTATTTCTTTCTTCCCTCCTTCCTCTTCTTCCTCTTTTCTTTCCTGCCTCTCTTCCTTCCTTCTTTTCTTCCCCCCTTCCTCTGATCATTCTCTCCTTCCTCTGATCATTATCTCCTTCCTCAGATCATTATCTCCTTCCTCTGATCATTCCATCCTTCCTCTGATCATTATCTCCTTCCTCAGATCATTATCTCCTTCCTCTGATCATTCCATCCTTCCTCTAATCATTCTCTCCTTCCTCTGATCATTCTCTCCTTCCTCTGATCATTATCTCCTTCCTCTGATCATTCCATCCTTCCTCTAATCATTGTCTCCTTCCTCTGATCATTCTCTCCTTCCTCTGATCATTCCATCCTTCCTCTAATCATTATCTCCTTCCTCTGATCATTCCATCCTTCCTCTGATCATTATCTCCTTCCTCTAATCATTCTCTCCTTCCTCTGATCATTATCTCCTTCCTCTGATCATTCTCTCCTTCCTCTGATCATTATCTCCCTCCTCTAATCATTATCTCCTTCCTCTGATCATTATCTCCTTCCTCTAATCATTATCTCCTTTCTCTGATCATTATCTCCTTCCTCTGATCATTCTCTCCTTCCTCTGATCATTCCATCCTTCCTCTAATCATTATCTCCTTCCTTTGATCATTCTCTCCTTCCTCTGATCATTCCATCCTTCCTCTAATCATTATCTCCTTCCTCTGATCATTATCTCCTTCCTCTGATCATTCCATCCTTCCTCTAATCATTATCTCCTTCCTCTGATCATTCCATCCTTCCTCTAATCATTATCTCCTTCCTTTGATCATTATCTCCTTCCTCTGATCATTATCTCCTTCCTCTAATCATTCCATCCTTCCTCTGATCATTATCTCCTTCCTCTGATCATTATCTCCTTCCTCTAATCATTCCATCCTTCCTCTAATCATTATCTCCTTCCTTTGATCATTATCTCCTTCCTCTGATCATTATCTCCTTCCTCTAATCATTCCATCCTTCCTCTGATCATTATCTCCTTCCTCTGATCATTATCTCCTTCCTCTAATCATTCCATCCTTCCTCTGATCATTCTCTCCTTCCTCTATTTCTTCCTTTTTCTTTCTTCCTTTAGTTCTTCTAAGGTTCTTTTAAGGCTTTATTTCAGCTCTTACCTTTTTCTCCCTTTCTCTCGTCTCTCCATTCCTTTGATCTACTTTCTCTTTTTTCCTTTATTTCTTTTTTCTTTCTCTCTCTCTCTCTCTCTCTCTCTCTCTCTCTCTCTGTGTGTGTGTGTGTGTGCCACCCATGCCGTTAGGTGGCTGTGTGTTTGTGTGTGTGTGTGTGTGTGTGTGTGTGTGTGTGTGTGTGTTCTCCGGTGGTCCGACTGCGGCTGTAGTTCAGCTCTCCTCCTTTCTCTTGTTGCTTTTTTTATAGCGAAGGCGAAATTGTTTCTAATTCTCCGCTGCTGGAGAGAGCTAATTTGTGGCTTTTGGCTGAGTGGAGGAGTCTGCTAATTCAAAAAAGCTGCTCTCTCTCTCTCTCTCTCTCTCTCTCTCTCTCTCTCTCTCGCTCTCTCTGTCATTTTCACTTCAGTCTTGACATGCTCGTTTAGGGAACTTAAAGCGAGAGGAGTGTTAATTAGCAGCTTTGTGTGCTTTCAGAATTTAGTTATTTAACACTGGAGTCTCTGAGTCAGGACGTCCCACCAGCAGCACCAGCAGCACCAGCAGCAACAGCAGCACCAGCAACAACAACAGGGGTGGAGATGCGGGCCGCTGCTTTAGACAAAGAGAGATATTTAAAAATTCTACAAAAAAACGTTCTGGAAAACAAACAGGCCGTGCATCTCGGTTCTCTCAGGAAGAACCATAAACTCACTGCAGGGTCGTCACGCCACACTCCTCTGTGCCTCAGTCCACACTCACACTGTCCACGGCACATCATCGCATCTCTGGCCTTCTGCCCACCAGCTGCTTTAATATACTACTATGAAAAATAGTAATAATAATAATAATAGCAATACCAATTATTATTATTATTATTATTATTATTATTATTATTATTACTATTACTATTATATGAAACAAATCCAAATCAGTCATTTTTTTTTTGTAAATAGCCTGACTGTGTGTGTGTGTGTGTGTGTGCTTTCTTTGTGCTGTGTGGGGTGTGTTTTTAATACACAGACTCCCTCTGGGCTCTTCAGGGCTGCTCTGCTCTGCATTGTGTCCACCTTCACTGCCCCCTCCCTGTCCTGCCCTGCCCTTCTCTCCACAGTGTGAGATCAGCCCTGCACATAAAGCTCCACCATGACAGGTGCTGTAG
The DNA here is from genome assembly GCF_030463535.1 of Salminus brasiliensis. NCBI lineage: Eukaryota > Metazoa > Chordata > Actinopteri > Characiformes > Bryconidae > Salminus > Salminus brasiliensis. The sequence goes on from NC_132884.1 coordinate 3,477,209, forward strand.
AGTCAAAACAGAGAGCGAGCGAGAGAGAGAGAGAGAGAGAACATGAATGTGGGCCTGGGGGCCGGGGTGGGGATGGTCGGAATGAGACGGGAGAGTGTAGTTGTTTTCTTTTTTTATTGGAAAACCAGAGAAAACAGGGAATGAAGAGGCACTGAAACTGCCCGGAACTGCCCCTGTAAAGTACTTTATATAGGTTTCTCCTGGAACTCACTAATGCTCTTGTCGCTTAATGCAATCAAATCCTCACAGCAATCCTGCTCCAAAATCTAGTAGAAGGTCCAGGTTCCCTGGACAGTAGAGACAGTTACTCCAACAAAAGCAGGATCAACTCTTTTTAATAGCCACGTGGCTGCCTTGGGGTGTAGGTTTTACTCCTCCCCAGTGACAATTACCCCACCATTAAAGAATTAAAGAGCCATCACACACACACACACACACACACACACACATACACACACACAGGAACACAATAAAGGTTTAGGAGGAATTTAGCTTTGCCGTGTTTCTGTGTACAAAGCAGTAAGTGGTTCTGTGTAATCAGACCCATGTGCTGCAGCCTGAGGTTTTCAGCTGGTAGCTGAAGTTCTCCAGAACGTGTGATTCTGTTCTGTTGGTGCTCTGCTCTTTCTCCCGGAGGAGCATTAGTGTCTTATTTTAGACCAAACAGATCCAAAAAGACAAGAATAGAGTCGAACAGGCCTCAGTTCCTGTGCTGGTAGATGCTGGATGGGCTGAGATGTTGAGGAGGTCCTGGAGGAGGGTCTGGACCTGAGACTCATTATCACTCCAGGTGGATTTTCAATTGGCAATTTCACTTCAGCATGAGTCAGTGTTTCGGATCAGTACTGGAGGATGGGTTTAGGCAGCTCTGCCCACCTGTTGTTCTCGGTATTCCTGGTTTCTTGATTCTGGGAGCTTCTCTGGGCTGGACTGAAGAAGCAGTGATGCAATGCCAGATCTACACAAATGCTGAATGACTTCATTTTGCATAGTTTCCAAAATACCACCGTCGTTTGTAAGCCTGCTGTGTAAGCAGTGCTTTGAAGAAAAGTGGAAAGCTGTGTGAGGGCCTTCTGGGGGGCTCAGAGTTAGTGTGTGTTGGGGGGGGGGGGCAAATTTGTGAGAGAGCATAAACTGTAATCTAGAACATCTCATTATATCCGCACGAGAGAGAGAGAGAGAAAGAGAGAGAGAGAGAAAGAGAGCAAGAGAGAGAAAGAGAGAAGTATTGCAAAAAAGATGGAGCAAAAGTGAGACGAAGAGGGAATAGATGGAGGAAACGAGAGAGAGAGAAAGATTATGAATTTGGGAGCTGGAGATAATATGGAAAAAGTGATGGAGAAGATAGAAATGGAGGAGAAAAAAGAAAAAGGGGGAGAGAGAGATGGAGAAACAGAGATGGAGAAATAGAGAGATGGAGAAATAGAGAGATGGAGAAATATGGAGATGGAGAAATGTAGAGATGGAGAAATGTAGAGATGGAGAAACAGAGAGAGATGGATAAATAGAGAGAGAGATGGATAAATGAAGAGATGGAGAAATGAAGAGATGGAGAAATATAGAGATGGAGAAATGTAGAGACGGAGAAATATGGAGATGGAGAAATAGAGAGATGGAGAAATGAAGAGATGAAGAAACAGAGAGAGATGGAGAAATAGAGAGATGGAGAAATAAAGAGAGATGGAGAAACATAGAGATGGAGAAATAGAAAGATGAAGAAATAGAGAGATGGAGAAATATGCAGATGGAGAAATAGAGAGATGGAGAAATGAAGAGATGGAGAAATAGAGAGAGATGGAGAAATGTAGAGATGGAGAAACAGATGGAGAAATAGAGAGAGATGGAGAAACATAAAGATGGAGAAATATAGAGAGATGGAGAAATAGAGAGAGATGGAGAAATGTAGAGATGGAGAAACAGAGATGGAGAAATAGAGAGAGATGGAGAAATGTAGAGATGGAGAAATGTAGAGATGGAGAAACAGAGAGATGGAGAAACAGAGATGGAGAAATAGAGAGATGAGACAATTATTCTAAGAATAACAAAAAGCAGTAAATTATATTATATTTATGAGTAATAATAATAATCATCATCATTATTATAATATGCAGAAGATGGAGAAGTCGGGTCTTGCAGTGTGTTGAGGTGTACAATGTGTATCAGAGGTAATAATACACACAGTTATGTGAATTAATACATCATTGTAGAGAGTGTGTGAAGGCTCACTTTATTAAAGTGTAGTGGCTCAGGAGTAAAGGAGTGCGCACTCCTCCAGCCCACTCGCTCACTCCCTCATTCCGCCCGTCCCCTGGGCCCTGCACAGATGGGCCGGTGCAGGACTTTCTGGAGTTTTATTTCATTCAGAGGTCATGCTGACAATCCCACACACCAGGAAAAGCTCCGGACCACCCTGGCAGAATTCCCCCTCACACACGCACACACATGTGCACGCACTTGCTCTTTCTTTCTGATCGCTGACACTTGCGCTGCCACTGTCTCGCCATCAGTCACTGCAGTACATTCATGTTTAACATTGTAACGTCTGTCAGTGTTCACATAAACTCCGCCCACTAGAGAAAGCTCTAGTCAAAGCTGGCTAAACTGTACAACGCCACGACAATTCAGGAGAATATGGTGTTGTTGATACCGGGGAGCAGCTCCAGTTATGGGAATACGCGTTGCTACAGGAACCTCTGTTTTTCTCTTTGCCAGTGTCAGCGGATGCAAGCAGTTTTTACCATCTCCTCTCTCCATCGTCCGCTCCCTCGAAAACAAACTGGAGCTGAACTCACATCAGATCGGGATCAGATCAGGAAAGCATCGGCTTACTTTTATTTTTTTACCAGTAAGACTCGAGAAAGCAAAACCCGGGGAAGCGAGTGGGGGCACGGCTAAAAGCTAACCAGCTACAATCTCCCCAGCTGGCTAACAGCACACTGCGCTGAGAGGACACAGCAAGAGGACAGCAGCAGCACTACCTGGAGAGACTCATTACAGTGTTTTCCTCACAGTGTTAAAACTAAGCATCTTCACAGATGTCACAAACCAGCCAATTGAAGCAGAGCTTTTTTTATTAATCATGAGTATAAAAGAGAAATCAGCCAGTTTCATTCTGAGGTTGAATAACAGGGTGGTAAATAGGCTTGTAAAACAACCTAATTAGGTCAAGACACACATTCACCATTAGTGTTGGACACAGGTGGAGTTTGGCTTCTGTCTTTAACCCAGCTGTGCAGTGAACACACACACACACGCACACACACACTAGTGAGCAAACACACACTGTCAAGATCTGTTCCCTGACCGTGGTGGTGAGACTGTAAATGACAAGTGTTCAGATTGGCTCTTTCAAAGCCAGTGTTTAGAGCAACAACACTCTAGGTGCTTATATTTATAAATGTGCTCATGGTTGTGACATCACAACTTTTTTTTTTTTTGCAGGTTATCTTCCAGGTATGGACTGTATGAATTTCGGTCCGGTGAGTCCGGTGCTATAAGGTGCTGTCACCATGACTCGCATGATCGCTGGTTCAAATCCCGCTCAGGCTGCTAGCCATCAGCAGCTGAGAGAGCCCAGAGAGAGCACAACTGGCTTTCCTGACTCCAGGGTAGGAGTCAGGAGTCAAGCCCCCCCCCCCCCCAAATCTTCCGCTTCATTGCGATGCTGGCTGTCTCTGGCGTCTGCAGGCTGGTGCGTTGGAGTCGGGTATACAGCACTTTCCTCCAGGCGCGTTGGCTGCCTGGCGATGCAAATTGCGTGCAAAGTAGGGGGAGACTGAACTGGTTGAGCAACTGGCGGTGCAAATTGGGTAGAAAATGGGGGGAAATCAGATTAAAAAAAAGAATGCATAGTACGTAGAGTGTGTCGTAGAATCTGAATTTTTAAGTGTCAGAGCTCTGTGATGCAGGATCTTTAAAATGTGAGTATTTGTATTCGAGCTTGCCGCAGCTGTCTTCACATATATAGCTCTAGCATACGTCGGACAGCTGCGCTAAATGACAGAAGGTGAAGTCGGTGTTGTCTTCTCTGTCCAAACACTGCGAGAGTTTCCCCACCTCAAACAGAAAGGACTTTAACATTCAATTCAAACATCTGGCAAATGTATGGATTTTTTCATATTATGTCACGTATCACCTTCCACTACATTAGAAACAGACAGGCCATGTGTACCATGACTCATTCTCTCTCTCTCTCTCTCTCTCTCTCTCTCTCTCTCTGAAACAATAATATATCCCTTTTCAATAAAAAAAGAAAGGCTTTGAGGGCCGCGGCACACATTCGCCGGACGGATAAAAGCCGGACAGAGATTGAAGAGTGTTTCATGTAAGTGACAGTTTACTTCAGATCCAGCAGAAGAAAACGAGCGTATGACTTCAATATGGGCCTGAGGCCGGGCCTGTGTCAGGAACTCAGCGGAGTTGGAGTTAAGTGTGCCACCGTCAGCATTCGAACAAAGCCAGGATTCACTTAATAAAGTGGAAACACAATAGGAGATGTGGGTGGGGGGTGGGGTGGGGTGAATTTGGGGGGGGCACATAAATACCCATGTGCAAAAAAGCCCTGAATTCCTCAAGAAAACTCGAAAACACAACGACTCCATTTGAAAAGACCATCTGGGCGGCAGATCCGTCGCAGAGTGCTGAAATCGAACCTTTCCTCTTCGGGAAACAAAACGAGGAATCCTTCACTCCTCTTTAAAGCTCCCGTCTCTCAAGAGCTGAAGCAAAATGTTCTAGACACTCCTTCTCTGATCCGAATCAGTGCCGGACTGAGCACGGAAGAGGAGGAATGTCCATGGAGTCAACGCTGCAAAGATTTGATTCGATTAGGATCCTTTACAAAATGATTCAATGCTTTGTCTCAAATTTCACCACAATTCGAATCTGTTCACCATTTATCCATTTATCTCCATTCAGGCAATGAAAACTTGTTTCCCTCTGAAAATCAGCCCCAGCATTTAGTTTTTGCCCTGAAATATAAAGAATATTACAAAAAGTAACGTTCCAAGATGGACATGGTGTTGCACACGGTTAGGCCGCAAATAAGACCTTCATGAAGAAAGAAAGACCTTCAGACCTTCAGAAGAAAATCTTCAGCATCAGAACTTTTCCTAAGAACATGTAAACAAGCCTGTGGACCGATAAAGCTAAAACAGAACTCTTTGGAAGGGCCGGCCCCAGCCTTTATGGGACCCTAAGCAGATTTTCATTTGGGGACCACCAATGCCACCACCTCAGCACCAGTTGCTTCATCATTCTATAGGGAGAGAGATATTGTGCAATACGCTGAAGCGTCCAGGCCTTTATCGACTACCCAAGCGGCGAATATCCGCATTTGCCCAACAGTGGCAGCATCCAGCAGCAGAAATTGATTAACCTAGTGTTGGTGTGCAACTATTAAAATAAGTTAATATAAAAATAGCTTTTGCTGTGTAATACCATTTTGTTTTATTATTTAATGCTATTTTTCAAATGTGATTTTTTTTCATGATATCTGAAAAAAGATATCCAGCTCTTGGGGGCCCCCTAGTGGTGTTGGGAGCCCTAAGCGGCTTTGGGCTGGCTCTACTCGTTGACCACAATATGCAAAGCTATGTTTGGGAAAAGAAGGGTACGAAGTTTCATGAAGAGAACACCTTTCCAACTGTTAGGCATGGGGATGGATCAGTCATGCTTTGCAGCCAGTGGCACTGGGAACATTTCACTGGTAGAAGAAATAATGGATTCCAAATCCAGCAAAATCTGAAGGCACACATCTACAATAAAAGCTTCAGAGAAGAGGTGAATGGCTTCTAAAGGAAAATAAAGATCCTAAACACATCAAAATCCTCAATCCTCATATTGAAGGTTTTGCTGTGGCCCTCACAGTCCCCCAACCTGAACATCATTGCAAATCTGTAAATAGACCATAGAGCAGTGCAGCGAGACGGCCCAAGAATCTCCAGAACTAAAAGTTGCTGCTATAGCTGCTATAACAAGCTATCATTCGCGCCAAAGGGGGTGTTAGTAACATGCAAAAAAAAATTATATTTTGATTTGATATTAAAGTATTAAATGTGATATTTCATCAAATCCAGACATAATTAGCACTTAAACTATAAAGGTGCTTCATCATAACGTGGCTTTATCTTCGCTGCTTGACCTCAGCATTGAGAAATGCTCAGGCAGAGCCACACAGTAGGCCGGTGGGGTTTATGGCCGGTGTCTTCAGGCCAGACTGTGACAAAGGCCTTTTGTTCAGCTGCCCAAAGGATTTTTCACACTGTTTAGCTTTTCAAACAAGCTGCTCCAGCCAGTTATAGAAGGCTATTACTAATATGTTCACAAATACACCCAACTAGTCACGCTTCCCAGCAGTAAAATGACATATGCACTCTGACTGAAACCTGCCAACTCCTTCTGTGTGTGTGTGTGTGTGTGTGTGTGTGTGTGTGCAGGTTTTTATATATTTTCTGGACAGCAGTGTTCTGAATTTGTAGTGAAATAGGACTAAAAGAAAGTCATGGGGTGGGGTTTTTTTTGTTTGTTTTTTTATTTGATAAAATGTATCTAAATTATGTTTTTATTTTTATGTTTAAAGTTTTCTACTCAAAGTTTGTTTTTCATAATAACACGTGCCCAATTTCTTATGTTTTTAGTGTAACATAAGTGTAACATATTAACATATAGTATATTAACATATAGATTTTTATGCAGAAGTTGGGGTGACACATTTTGTGGATTTTTTTAAGTAAAAATAAGTGAATTTACTTAATTTAGCAAATCAAATAAAGCATATTTAATGTGCCATTATTTTTGCACACGGCACAAGTCATTTGATGTTACGCAAAATGTTAATGCTTTTATATATATTGTTTTTTTAATAATGTATATGTTAATTTGCATTTTTTTTTTCCCTTTTTGATCATTTAAATCAGGTTTTTTCATTATGTCATTATTTCATGATGAATAAATCTTATACTGAAAGAAAAAAATATTATTATTATTTTTAATGCCCATTACATCATCTGCACTTACCATATAGGAGCAAATCATAATTCTATAAATAAAGACTGTACTCCATGGACCAGCAGCACTGCAGTGTCTGATCCACTCGTACCACCAGCACAACACACACTAACACCAGGCCACCACCATGTCAGTCAGTGTCACTGCAGTGCTGAGAAAGACCCACCACCCAAATACTACTTGCTCTGTGGTGGTCAGTCCTGTGGGGTCCTGACCAGCGTGAACGGAGGTTAACAACTGACACTGTTAAAAGTATAAGATCCTTGCAGAACTTCTGGAGGTTCTTTAATATGGAATTGTGGAGGAACCTTCAAGAAACTTCTATTCTATTCTGTTCTTCTAAAAAAATTCTCAAAGTAGCCTTTGTTTCAAATACAAATGTAGGAAAACCAGCCTCTGCATGGATGCTTATGTGTGTCGTAATTGTGCTGGAGAGGTGCTGACATGTGACTGACAGGAGTACGGTTCTCTGTTTGGCTCCAGAATGACCACAGCTGGACACTGTGTTGGTTTTGGACTGCACAATCAAGCCGGCCACTGAGCTTCAGCCTCGTTTCAAAGTGGAGCTCTGGGTTCTGAGTGGAAACTCAACCTCTGCAGTCTGACGAAAGAGCTTTTAATGTGGCTCCTCACGTAAAAACACCCATTAGGATCACAAGCTTCACAGCAAATCCACGCGTTCAGAGACTTTACGGACACAGTTTAGCTGCATTGTAGACCAACAACCGCTCCTCTAAATGAGCCTCTTCAGAAGATACTTCAGCAGCTTCTTCAGTAGCACACCTCCCTGTGAAAACACACCAGAATAAGTCTGAAATCTGCAGGAAAGTTCAGCCTTGGAAGAAGGCATCCACGTTATCCCAAATACACTGATGTTGAGGTCTGGAGACTGATGTGGTCTGTCCATCAGTCTGAGAACAGCGGCGGCTTCAGCAGTTTGATTTGTCTGTTTGCTTTTCTCAGTAAGAGCTTCTCGGCCAGCTCCACGGCTTTTCAGACCTACAGCATTGTGTGGTCTTCTGGAGCTCAGTTTCTGTGATGGGGCAGCAAGGTTGTTAGGGGTCTCATTTTCTCTGTGTCTTTGTATCTGTGACAGTTTCTGAGAAACACTGTTTCACTGTGACAGTAAATGAGGAAAAAAAGACCTGGTGGAGTGGAGAACTTTCTGATCAGTCTGCAGGACCTAGATGTTCCTCTGAACATCCTCTGTTCCGTCTGATGCTGAAATATCAACACATTCAAAAAACAATCAAATGCTTGTTTGTTCATTAACATTTAAGGCATTTAGCAGACGCTCTTCTCCAGAGCGACTTACAAAAGTGCTTTACTATTTACCCAAGAAAAACCTCAGCTAGTTTGAATACACTGATAATTCAAATGTCCCTCTAAGAATATTTAAATCAGGTTTAATTGTAACATGATTGGTGAATTATTTGGTGGATCAGATAGATGGACACTTATCAGTAAAAAGTAAAGCATTCAGAAAATGTAGTGCAATAAATTTATAATATATATTTTTTATTAATATTGTTTTTCATTTATTAGGACAAATAAAATGTAGGATGTTTAATTTGGGACATTCAGTGCAATCATTTGCAGGAATAGGAATATCCAGTGCAATACTTTTTGAAAATCTTCTTTTTGGAAATTCAGTAAAATATTTTTGGCAAATCAGAAAATCATCAAGTTTTTAAAGGAAAATATTTTTTGAGATTTCCTTCTTGAAAGTGATTCTATTAGGTTTAAAATATTTTACACCACAAACACTGGATAGACCTGGAAACTCAATGTAACTCAATGTCAGCTGTATCTGCATCTTTGGGGACTTTTTGGTTCAAGTTGGAAGTTTAGTGATTTTTATTTTAAGAAAAGCACAGCAGCAGAAATGACTATCTGAAATCTGCACATTTGCAGAAAGGGAAAAATCCCAGGCTGGACCACACGGCGAGAACTGGAAGGCTTCTATAAATTATTATCATTATTTTAATTACACGTCCCTGATGGGCGCGTTGCTGTGCGCTCGGATTTGTGGATGCAGCTGTGTCCGTATCCATAAACCTCTGCCTTCCCCACAGAGTTAAAGAATTCACCCATCCTCAGGACCTCCAGTGTGTGTGTCTGTGTAAGATGGCTCACAATGGCGGCCCTTTATTCTGTTATCTATATCTCTTTTCTCTTGTTCTGGCTTGATGTTTTCTGTTTTAGTGTGTGTGTGTGTGTGTGTGTGTGCAGGCATGTGTGTGTGTGCCTCAGACACAGACCAGTTAATGTAACTGATGAACTAGTTGGAGAGGTAGTGAATAAGTGTGTGTGTGTGTGTGTGAGAGAGAGAGAGAGAGAGAGAGAGAGAGAGAGAGAGAGAGAGAGAGAAAGACTGGGGTATGGCCTGTTAGCTTAGGTCCATAAACTCTTAAGGTCTGTAGAAAGGCCTTCCTCCCTACTACAACTACTGTAACAGTAACAGTGATTTACAGTTACTGCTACTGAATCCTGACTTTACAGAAGTTACTGAATCCTGACTTTAGTTACTGAATCTTGACTTTACAGAAGTTACTGAATCCTGATTTTAGTTACTGAATCTTGACTTTACAGAAGTTACTGAATCCTGATTTTAGTTACTGAATTGTGACTTTTGTTACTGAATCCTGACTTTAGTTACTGAATCCTGATTTTAGTTACTGAATCCTGACTTTACAGAAGTTACTGAATCCTGATTTTAGTTACTGAATCCTGACTTTACAGAAGTTACTGAATCCTGATTTTAGTTACTGAATCCTGATTTTAGTTACTGAATCTTGACTTTACAAAAGTTACTGAATCCTGATTTTAGTTAATGAATCCTGACCTTAAGTAATGAATCCTGACTTTAGTTACTGAATACTAATTTTAAAGTAGTTAATGAATCCTGACCTTAAGTAATGAATCCTGACTCTACAGAACCAGCACTAATTCCACAACCAGCACTGCTCCCAGCGGACCACATACACACACACTTAAACTACACACACATGTTCAGGGAATAGAGGTCCCTCACTGTAAAAATACAATGTGCAATACCCCCCCCCCCCCACACACACACACACACATACACATGTGCAATTAAGGGTCAATTTCTTACTTATCAGAAGTTACTGAATTCTATGATTGATACCCTCAGTAATAAGCCTGCCGTTTAAGGGGTTAACACAGCAGTGTGTGTCCTACATTGCTCTATTCTCCAGACTGAAGATGAAATAGAAGCTGAGGCTGCAGTTTTGAGGGAAACTTTAGCTTGTAGGGGAGAGCGGGGGCACAGCCGAACATATTTCAGCTTTGCTCCGTAATTAGCACATAGTCAGAGTTAAGTGAAACAGACAGAATGGGCTGAGTAACTGTCTCTAAAAAGTCTGATACATTGATATAAACCCAATTAAACCAATACAGCTCTGCTTCATCAGAGAGGCCAACGAGACCTTCCTCCAAATAAACATGGCTACTAAAAAGAGGCTGAGTCAAACATGACAAACAATTATTTTTGACCACAAAGTGGAAGAAGAGCAAATATGAGCACAACAAATGCCTTTTAAATGTATACATATGGGCACTGGCGCCAGCAGCAGTAATCCTGTTATGAACCATGCATAAAATGATTCTGTTCATTTTCTAACTATTCTTTCTTGGAAAAAAAATTGTGACACTCAATTTGGATTTTTGGTATTGAATGTTTTTTGGAGATGAAATGCATTTTTGGCTGCATCCACTGTCCACTTACAATGTAATGACTCAAACACATTTGAAGGCCAATGATTGGTGTTAATGTCAGCAGCTATGGGTCCCTGCAAGTTCAACAATACTGCGCTTAATTGTGATTGTTGGCAACGTCAGATTTAGCTTATCTTGTGTGTTAACAAGCAAATGAACAGGGAAACGCAGAATTACCTTCGAATAGGTAGGAATACTAGTCCATTGTCTCATCTGGCTTTACACTCTTCTCATAGTCTGAGCTCAGGGGGTAAGAATAATAAAATGCGGTACAGTAATATTTCTTGTTTGTTTGATCATCTCGAGTTTGGTCTTTAGAACATGTTCATAATGTACAATCCTTTGGTTGCTCATAAAAGCTGGTGTGGAGTTTTGGTAAAAGCTAGCAACAGCTAGCGTTAGCTTAGAGCCTAGTGTGAATCCCTGTTGGCTTCCTTGTCGTTATTTTGTTTCGTGCTGAGTGTGAGCTCCCCTTGCAGGAAAAGTTGCAGTCTTGAAGCCTGCTTTTTGTAGCAACCTGTGTTTCCATAACTAGCAGAGTCTGGACATGATGAGTTGCTCTCCAGTTTCGACAACACCATGTTCTCCTGAAGCAGCCGCCAATTTTTACTGCTTCACCAGCTCTTACTAGAGCTTTCTCTAGTGGGAGGTTTTAGAGGGGTGACTGAATATGAATATGAGTCAAGACTGTGATGTAACAGTTTTGTGGTTTGGGAACTGACCCGTTTTCTAACTCTGTTTTGGTTCTGCTGGATGTTCTTTTAAAGGAGGAACAGGAGTGCTTCAGGTTTGTGACTTCCATGGACTTTTATAAACTACATAAACTACAGGACAAACATTGTCCTTTAAGGACCATGTTGTACCTTATGAGGGTACATTACTGACAGTGTGTTATGAGTTAGTTAATGTTCTAAGACTTCTGCACAGCAGTTCCCTCCCTGTCTTTATCGCTTGTGGGAGCTCTCCTGTGCAGGTCCCCACACTTCCATTGCTCCATTGTTCTGAACCATTGTTCTTCATACATCTCCTTCCCGTTTTCCACCCCAGTTTTATTTCACTCCGGGCCACATCTGCATGACAGATGTGTGAGTGTATGAGTAAGTTCTCTCTTTCTTTCCATGCACTCTATCTCCCTCTCTCTCTCTCTGTCTCTCTCCTCCCCCCACCCTCCCTTTTTTTGGAACATGAGCGCAGTGTTAATCCCTCTCTCCTCCACCGTCACGCAGACCACCCACAGCAGGCTGCACCGGACACCCTGCAGCCTCAAAAGCGCAGCCGGAGCACAGCGCCACTCTGTGGGCTGAGGTGAACTACAGGCATGTGCAGCAAGGGCAGTTGTGTAGAATGGCCCAAACCCATCCTAGTAACTTCAAACTAAAAGTGAACGTGGCTTTTCATTTTTTCACACCAATTACTGACGCAACCCAGACACTCAGAAACCAAACAATCTGAAAAGAGAATGATACAAACAACCAGTGAAATTTTATTACCTGAAACTAAACCTAACCTAAACCTTACCTACTACACCTCAACCTAATTCATATCTCAACCTACCCCTAAACCTAGCCTACTACACCTAAACCCAAATCTAACCTCAACCTAATCTTAAACTACTACATCTAAACCTAATTCTAACCTCAACATAAACCTACACCTAAACCTAACCTACTACACCTAAACCTAATTCTAACATCAGCTCACCCCTAAACCTAACCCACTACATGTCAACCTAATTCAAACATTAACCTACCCCTGAACCTAGCCTACTACACCTAAACCTTATTTAAACCTAAACCTAACCTAGTAAACTTAAATCTAATTCTAACCTCAACCTAAACCTACACCTAAATCTAACCTACTACACCTAAACCTAATTCTAACATCAACTCATCCCTAAACCTAGCCTACTACACCTAAAACCAATTCTAACCTCACCCTAAACCTCAGCCTAATCATAACCTACTACACCTAAACCTAATTCTAACATCAACTCATTTCTAAACCTAGCCTACTACACCTAAAACCAATTTTAACCTCAACCTAAACCTCAACCTAATCTTAACCTACTAACTTTCAACCAAATACTAACCTCAACCTAAACCTAACCTAGTATACCTAAACCTAATTCTAACCTCACCCTAAACCTAACCTACTACACCTAAACCTAATTCTAACCTCAACCTAAACCTAAACTTAATCTACTACACCTAAATCTAAACTTAACCTACTACAACTAAACCAAATTCTAACCTCAACCTAAACCTAACCTAGTATACTTAAACCTAATTCTAACCTCACCCTAAACATAATCTACTACACCTAAACCTAATTGTAACCTCAACCTAAACCTAAACTTAATCTACTACACCTAAATCTAAACCTAACCTACTACACCTAAACCTAATTCTAACATCAACCTAAACCAATATCTAAACCTAACCTACTACACCTAAACCCTAATTCTAACCTCAACCTAATCTAAACTTGACCTAACTCACTTTACATTAAACCTTAAATGGAAGTCAATGTAACGAGAGCAAACCGATGCTGGGGGCTTTATACCCCTCTAGCCCACCCTGGCATTAGGCAGCATGGTGCCAGTAGGTTCATGAGTCCTATTCGATTGGCAGTACCTCTCTAAAGGGACTAGACAAGCTGTGTATACATCATTAGAAGGGATGTCCACAAACGTTAGAACATATAGTATCAGACGTAACCAAGGCCATTGTAGTATACAGTATTGTTGCTCCCTCTAGTGGCAGCTACATAGAAATGCTATGTTTACACTTTGACCTTGAGCACAGAAAAGCAAAGCTGGTGCCATGTTAATATAACCTAATATAAATGTAAGCTGAATTTCTTTTGTTGTAGTTAACGGACCGTTTTAGCTGCAGCAGTGATCATCAGGGAAGGAGAGAGAGAGAGGAATAGAGAAAGAGAGAGATAGAGGGAGGGAAAATGTGAGAGAATGGTAATGAGCGCACATGGAAAAAGTGAAAGTAGAGTGAGAGTGGAAAAAAGGAGAAAGCGGGGTGATATGGAGTGGCATTTCCTGTGACAACGGATGATCTGGCAACCGCTCAGCCACACTGCTGTTACGAGAGACGGGTTTTGGATGGCAAGCGCACTGAATATTATATCCACAATATGAGTGGAGGCCTGGGACGGCTCCTGTTGTTCTTTCGCCGTGCCAGTGTGACCCCAGACGTTGGATAGCGCTCCACATTAGCTGGCCCACCTCATGTCCTAACCCACCCCCATCCTGATCCACCAGCAGGCCATTGTGTTCTTCTCTGGGAAATATCTCAAGCTAAAGCCAGTATGGGGAAGTGGTCACTGAGAGACATTTAAAAAGTCCACAAAGAGTCGTAAAAAAAAAAAAAAAGGGCACGTACCATAAAGAAAGACACAGGATAGGGCTACAGTTGTGTGAGAGAGAATGGAGCCTTTCCTGACAGACTACAGCGCCGGGCGGCTAACAGGCTGTGAGGCTGGCTGGCTCTCCTGGCACTCGTAGTGCTTGATCTTGCCCAGAGGTTGAAGTGTGAATGGCTGTACTGAGTGAATCAGGAGCTACTGTCTTTTAAACACCTGTATCGCTGTGCTTTTGCACTGTTAGCATTTTAGCGAAACAAGTTAGCATCACTGCATCTTGATTTGATACATAGAAATTGTTCCTGTATGGATACCACTTCAGTTTTAGTCACTTTTAGTCACGATATCTAACAACTGAAGGATTTCAATTATTAGTATAGTGGAAAACAATAAACCAGAGCTGAAAATGTCCAAGAAATCCAAATTTTCTCAAGTACCAGCTCACACACTTTCCCTTAACAGATAACATGCAAACTGTCTTGTCCAAAGGTGTGAAAAGTATTCCCAGTCATTGCTCAGGTAGAAGTGAGTGGAGATACTAGGGTTTAAAAGACTTCTATAGAAGCTGAAGTATCAACTTAAGCTTTTTACTCCAGTAAAAGTGTAAAAGTACTGGTTTCAGAACCACTTCAAGTAGAAAAGTAAAAGTAATGGAAGGAAAACAAAGGCCGAAAGCTTAGGCCGCGCCACAGGGGTCTATAGTGCACTACCCCCCCCCCCCCCCCCTCCCCAAAAACCCATTTCTCTAAAAGTCATAATGAGGAGAATGATCTATTAAAATGTTGATGTTAAAAATGTTGGGCTGCACTAGGCTCCTGTTTCAGCTGCAGATCTGCCCATTGAAAATGAAGCATTTCAGTAATATCAGCTCTATTAAAGGAGCGTCTCTGTGCTCTACTGAGCATCAACATGAGCTTCATGGAGGAAAATATGAGGAGTCGTTGTCTAGAAGTTCTGTAAAGCTGCAGAAAGTCAGACTTCAGAGGCGTGTGATCAATAAGCTTTATTGGAATGTAAATGTGGGGCTCAGTCGGGACGTTTCACTGCAGCTCTCTTGAGTCTCTGCCACGGACACAGTCTTCATACTAGACTACAGACGTCTGCTGTGAGCTCGCTGGAGAGGGACGGGACGTGTGCAGGTGTGATGGATCTCTTATAAACCAATAGGGAGTCAGAATGGTGTGAACGGTAGGTTTCTGGATGGCGCAACTGATCTGGATAGGGTTTTTTTTTTTATTTTTTTTTTTTATGATGACAAGCCGGAATGAAAACTAAGGGAAATGAAATAGGAGTAAGAGGCTGTTTTTAAAATGTAAGGAGTAGAAAGTTCAGATAATTGGGTGAAAATGTAAGAAGTAGAAGTAAAAAGTCGGCTGGAAAATCAATAATTACTCCAGTAAAGTTTAGATAACCAACATTTCTATCTAAGTAAGATATTAGATAAGTAAGGTATTTGTACTTCATTACTTAACATCTTTTCTGACAGTCAGATCAGTATAAAAATGCATTTTCTCTTATAAAAAAAACTGATTTTGAGCAGGGAAGAATCTAAAATACTAGAAAATACTAGAATGCTATGATTTCCATTAGCCTAGCATAGCTAGCTGCCATTGTTTACATTTATAAACATATTTTAAAAGATGTTATATCTTCAGTATATTTCTACATGCATGACTAAGAGCTTGCCTCTTTGATGGACGATGTTATGGACATGTAATGCTGGTGATTAATGAAGATAAAATAAGCTCAACATGAGCTTATTTGTGCTAAATATGTTTTTGTGCAGGTCAGACCTGCTTAACAAAAAGCATTGCTAGCATTGACTAGCATGAATAACAAGCTGGATTGTGCTGGTCTGGTGGTGGTTGACCAGCATCCCAGTGTTGAAAGTACAACAACTTTTCTCTTTGGTCAGCAGGAAGCACTACATTTGAACTTAACAGTAGCGCCACCTGCAGTCCATGAGTGGTATTTAAACCCATATTATTGAACTTTTCTTACACAACATTCCCAGATAGACGAACATTAACATTATGAAAACATCAAGTAAGTTTCCCAAAACTAAAAATACAGTAAATAAAATACAATACAATAAAAACACTGATAAAACTGATCCATAATCACACTGATAAATAATATTTCATGAATTTTTGGAAAACCTTTTCCAGACTTCAGAATTGGAAAATGTATTTAAACATAGATATAATTGTTTTCTGAATTTACACTGCTAATAAAAAATGTTTGAAATTATGGACTTGCATTACTTTTTTGGAATATGTGAAGAGCTCATATTCAACTGTGAGAATAAATGAATAATAAATATATGAAAAAATATATTGCAATATTGGGAAGGACGGGGGCGAGACACAGGCGGCGCCTGTTGCAGCTGGAAACAGAAACACAGCAAGTGGGTTGGTGTCCATGCTAGGCTAAATGCTAAAGAGACTGGCAATGTCTTCCCATTTGACTCTCTTATGGACAACCTGGACAACCCCAAACTGCAACCGACTGCACATTTTTCATCTTGACTGAAATGGGACTGAAACATCCCAGCTTTAGTGTGCTGGGCTTGTATCTGGGCTTCTTTGAGGCACTCCAGTATAAAGGATATGAGAAACCTTGTACCTTATGACCCCTTTCAGCTGGCATGAACTGAAGTTCAAGTGCAACATTTGAATAGCCTGTAATACAAAACACAAAGTAGTCCAAAAATACCGGCGCTAAAAATGTAACAGAGCACAAGGTGACTAAAACAGACTAAGACTAAGGAAACGGCACAGGATTACCAGCAAACACAAGCGTGAAATAAATGAAATAAGGTGATAATCAAGATCAACCCAAAAAAAATAAATAAATAACAAGTGGACTTTGACTATTTTTAGCTTTGCTGAGGCCTCGGGCCTTTGGTTAGGTTTTTGTAATTCTCTCTAAGAATAGAGGGCATGCATTGACGTCACATTCCTTTTAAATCCGCCCGTTTAGTCAGACTGAGTGGCACGACATTCATCAGCACGTCTGCAGTGTTTATTTGGGAAAACGGCCAAACCAGCCATGATTATCATATGACTGATTATCAGTGGTCCATAGACATCGATGCGTAGCCAGGAACGTCCAGCTAACTGAGGCTCAAATCCCACCCGTTTAGAGGATAAAGCCTCATATCTGAGAGTCTTAGGAGTGCTTTTCTTTGTTTCTTAGGAGTTTTCAGTAGACTGGCTCATCCGGGTTTGCTAGCTTTCCCTTTTACTTGAATTTAGCATGTAGCTAAATTTGCAGCTACAGTGGGCTTGGGTTTTTCCCCACCACTCAGTGAGCTCCCACACGTTTCGGTGCCTGGATTCCAGATGTTTCTGGGAATTGCAACAATCGATTAGTTTTTCCTCTCTTCTGTAAAAGGACAGCTCAAAATTCCTGATGAATCTGTTCGTACAGTCGCAACGGAAGTTCTAACACAAACTAATCAAAGATGGCCGCCCTCCACCATTGTGTAATGAAAAATAAGATGGGTACAGTTTATTTACATTTACAGAAACTGGCTAAGTATCTTATCCAGAGCGACTTGCATGCGAATCAGGTTACACAGGTAGGTGAAAGCAGAGTTAGGAGTCCTGCCCTGTTAGGAGTCAGGCAATCGAACCCCAGTCTGCCGCAGGGAAGGGGGTATATATTGAATATTCCCAAGCCTGTCAATGTTAGCATCATGGGTGTACTGTAGGAACACCTGGAAATAATCCTAAATCTTTTGGCCAAAGTGTTTCAGAAACCAGCTGCCAACTGCCAAACCACTGACCCTGTCCTGGACAGCACAAGGCCATCCAATCTGCCCAAGGTCAACCTCATCAAAGGCAACCCCCATGGAGGCACCGTCGGGACGGATGGACAACTGTGGTGAAATTTATGTGCAATTCAAACAAAGCTCATCCAAAGATGACTTCAAATGACCTGCTACTGTCGCTGGATTGAGCCCTTCTGGAGAACACAATGGAGCCTTCGGGTAAAAGATAAGAGAAGTCTTCCTTTGCCCTCTTCTCTGCCGCTGCCCTGCACTCGCAATCGGAAATGTGCCCCCCCTCCTTCGTGCCGCGTATTAAGAAATGACTTGTGAATTATGAGCGTTCGTGAGTTCGCACCTGTGACTGTGGCAGAGATATCCTGTTTGGAAATGGCCGCTGGCCTCGCCAACGCCCCCCTACCCCCCTCCACTAACCCCCACCCCCCCACCAGGCCTGAACAGGAAGTGTGGACAGGAAACAGCTGTCCTTTGCATCCGCTCTCCACTCCCCCAGGTGCATCCTGGGTACTCAGCACTCGCAACAGATACACGATTTTATTCATTTGTATATTTTCCTTAAGAAGGAGAAGGAGGACATGACAAAAGTAAGTACTCTACAGGCATTAGATTGTTAGATTTGCCCCATTCTCATCTTCCCCATCTCTCCAAAGACCTTGCTTACATTCCTTCTGACAAGTGGATTCAGCAAGTTGGGAATTTTTGGGAATGATTTGGGACCAGTTTTCCAAAAGCACTGTAGTGTTAGCACCACCTGAACCAGCCCCTTAATAATTTAAGAGTGACTGTTGCAGAAGTTAATCAAGAAGGTCACCATTAAGCCTAAGCTCACCATTCCCTGCAAGAGCAATGGTGAGAACCTGCAAGAGAACCTGCAAGAGCAATGGTTCTCAACTAGTCTTTGAGGTCCACATTTTTGAGGACCCTAAGGACCAGTTTGAGAAAAACTGAGCTAGAAGGATTTAAAGCCCCTTTTGCACCCTTGGCACCTTTGGCATGAGATGAAGGTCAGGATGTTGGAAGATCACCCCCTCAGCTTATCCCCAACTCTTCAGCTCATCCCAAAAGTACTGGATGGAGCACCATCCAACATTCCAAAGAACACAGCTCAATGCTGGGGGTCTTTGTACCCCTCTAGGCCACACCTGGCATTAGGCAGCATGGTGCCAATAGGTTCATGATGTTTATTTATCTGCTCCAGAGAGTCCTATTCTATTGGCAGTACTTCTCTACACTGACTAAACAAGCTGTGTGAGTGTGTGTGTGTGTGTGTGCATTGGCACATCTGTATCAGCGATGAGTGCAACTGAAAGTAGCTGACTGCATTCATTAGAAGGGGTGTCCACAAACATATGGACATGTAGTGTATATGGGCATGGTCTTTGGTGACCTTAATAGAATCTGCGAGTGCTAGTGTCGCTCATATGTGTGAAGATCTCTGTAGCCTTGTCTTCTAAGATGTTCCTCCAGGCTTATCACTGAAGGATGGGGAAAGATAAATACACACCTACCCACACACATGCACACACACACACACACACACACACTTGTCTGACCTCCTGGCATGCTGCACTGTTTGTCACTTTCTCCACAGAATGGACTGCTCTTATTGCTCTAAACAATTAGCCCCTCCGATCCCTATCACAGAACTCGCACAATAGTGTTTACATGGGCCGCAGGAAACGTGTCCATGGAGACCTTTCACTGTGTGTGTGTGTTTGTGTGTGCGTGTGTGTGTGTGTGAGTTTGAAAGACAGAGAAAGTTAAGGGCTTTCTGTTTACTTGTGTTTGATCCTTTTATGTTAAACTTCACTGGGATATTGATTTATTTCATATTTCATATTCAAAATGATCATCGTATTAAATATATATATATACATTCAAATGACATTTGAATTACATTACATATATTAAACGGTTGCTAATAGGTCTTATATGGACGTGTAAAAGTGTACACCTGCACACGCAAACAAGCTAGCGTCCACACACACAATGGGGGTCAGTCTCGGCCCTTCACTGGGGTGGCGTGTGTTTGGAAAAGCCTACACAATGAGACTCTTCAGGATTCCAATAGCGGCTCTGATTTCTTCCTCCCTCTGCTAACAGCGGAAACCCTCCACTGCTGTTATTAGCGCTGAAATACACAGTTTGGATCTTCACACAAAGACTTAAATTGAAATGTCAACAGGGTGGCGTGTTTGCCTGCTTTTCTTCGTGACTATTTGGAGTCGTTTGTGTTCTATAAGATCCTCGAGTTCAACTATGAAAGAGTTGGAAAGGGTTACGACCCAAACCGGAGCTGGTCAAGAGTCCAGCAGATGGCTAAGAGGCAGTCTACCCTCCGTAGCAGCGCTAAGGTTAAGCAGTTAAGTGCCTCAGCTCACCTGTTCGGGGTGAAATGCTAACCATGCTAATGCTACAGGAACACTACACGCTAATGTTGCTAATGCTGACGTTTGACCTCAGTTTTAGCTACATTTGTGGCTTCTATTCAACTCAGTGAGAGCTAGCCAGGCTCAATGACTAGCTTTTATGCAGAGTTTAAACAAAGATGTACGATAATCATCATGTAATGGTGCAGATATTTGCTCGACTAGCTGCGTTCATGTGTATTTTGAGGTAAAAAATGTATGTTTTTATATATATGTATATATATTTTATTTTATATATCATTTTTTATCAGTTACCATTAGGATTAATGTACAAATTGTACATTATTGTTTGATATCTTACCACTGCTGAACTGTTCGGCCATGTTGGAAAGAGCAGTTCCGCCACAGCTCGGCCAGTTGCCGCTACGTGCCGATTCGTGGCCCCTGTCCGATTTGGGCTGAGCATGAGTGCAAATGGATGCAAAGGGATGGGACTAACTCAACACCTTGCTGGCTAGCAGGCTTGTTAGCATGTTTAGCCAGTGTAAAACATGGGTAGCAACCTTGACTGTTTTGTTAATCAAAGAGCCAGCGGTATTGACCAGCGGTAAGACACCTTGACCAGCGGTAAGATATATAGCTATATACAGGTAGCTAACCTAGGCTAGCCTACGCTCCTAACCACCCTCCTGCCAAACAGGACACAACTGTCCAGATGGCTACTGGCTACCTGATGGACATTACCGTCCATGTCGGCCTTCAGCTTTCTACTTCAGGAGTAGTTTCCTGGTGGAATAGCATAATTCCCTGCTGGGGCTAGCTGGTCAAACTGCTTGACCAGTTTAGCTCTTGACCAGCGCAGGGTATTTATTTATTTATTTAGATGGTTTAGATGGTTTAGCTGGTCTATGACTAAGCTTACGAAATCAACCATGATCAGCTGATGATCAACTGTACCTCATTTAATTTATCTTGACCTCACATCAACATCAGTATCTAGTTTGTTGTGAATTTAGCCAGCTAGGCTAACATTCGCTAGCTAGCCAAGGTTAATCGTATAAGATTTCCGCACTAAAAGTTGATAAAAAGTTTTAGATTAGCATGCAGGCTATCGGCATCAACTAGAAGACAGCTAGCTAGCTAACTTGCATACGGCCAAACTGTCTGGCCAGACTGAGCCCTGTTGATTAAGAGTCCTATTATTATGCTTAGAAACCAACAATAATTTTGAATAATATCGACATTAATCCAAATGATCACAGAATTGAAGTGCTAATAGTGTCAGGAGTTTAATATATATTAATATCGGAATTTAATATTTGTATAAATGTAACATTTTTTATTTGAACTGTGCTTGAGAACGAAGCCAAAACAAGAGAACTGACACTCCACAAAAGTCTGCGGTGTGTCTAAGCTGATCTGAGTATCTGCTTCATTTGACCTTATAATTAGAACCAGTTTCCTCCAGGTGTTGCTGCTCAGTCCCTTAGGAGTGGAAGCCCATTGGCGTGTGAACCTACTGAGGTCTATTGAAACCCTGTGGGCAGGTTGCTGGTTTGACTGGGCGTTGGAGAGTCTATTCTACGCTTTGAGAAGGGGTATATTTAGAAATGAAGAAACGCAGCTTCTCTCAATGGGATTAAGCTTCGAGTCATTCTCATAGTCTTAATTTAACACATAGGCAAATCCACAGAGATGCCACGGCACAGTGGTGCTGCTCGAACTACGGCAGGCACTCAGCTGGAACCACAGGTGTCAAAGACACAAATAGAAGACGAACTGTTGAAGATCTCTAGTAATACAAGATATATACAGTTAAAGATACTGTAACAATATATATATATATATATATATATATATATATACACACACACTATATGTCCAAATGTTTGTGGACACATTCAAATAAACGCATTCCGCTGCTTTCAGCTGCACCCATTGCTGACACAGCTTGTCTAGTCCCTGTAGAAAAGTGCTGCCAATACAATAGGACTCTCCAGAGCAGTTAAACATGATCCTAATGGCAGGTGTGGGCTATGGGGATATATAGAGAGATATATAGAGGGATATAAAGTATTTTGCTGTATTCAGTAGTTTTGGGATGAGTTGGGGATAAGGTGGGGTGGTGAATATCCAACATCCTGACCTCACTAACACTCCTGAATCACTGAATGCAATCAAATCCTCACACTCATGCCTCCAAAAAGTAGTAGAAAGCCTTTCTTGGGCAGTAGAAACAGTAACTCTAACAAAAGCAGGATAAACCCTCTGTTTAATTTTGGAAGAAGTGATGAATGAGCAGGTGTCCCAATACTTTTGTCCATACAGTGTATGTACTATATAACCTATTAGTTCCTTTAGAAAACATGGGAAAGAGGGCTGGAATATTGCGGAGAAATTTGAGAAGGAATTCTAACGATAATTAAAAATTAAGAGAGTCAAATGAGTCAAAATTGATATGCTTTAAAAAATATTATATACTCTATACCGTACATCCCAAACTCTTATTATTACTATTATTATTATTAGTTCTTTTAAAGGAGTCGTTTCCAATGAACATGATTGATCACTGACCCCAAATGCAATCAGTCAGCTTGGACATATTTGATATCTGATGTGTGCTTCTTTAGTTAACAACAGGAGATGGCTAAGCTAGGCTAACATTGCTAACAAACACAGGACTTAGACTGTCACCAATCCCAAATCTGTCAAAATAAACCCAAAATCTTGATTTATTTGCATCAAACATCTTTTAAGAAGCTACGTTAACAAGTTTGGCCACCCAATATAGTCATTAAATTCTATGGACCTGCTCTACACTACAATGTCTCTGTAAACACATCCAGATCTTCATCTTTATTTGTGCAGACAAATCAGTGTGGTTTAGACGTCTAGAAACACACAGCTTCACTTCTCTGCAGAGCTGAATGGTGGCATGGGAGCACTTGCAGCTCAGCACAGTAGAAGAGTGTCATTCCACTTAAGATGCCTAAAGGCAAAGCTATGTGAATTCCCAAACGCAGAGGCTAACTTAGCTAACTTAGTAGAGAAGCTTAGGTCATCTACTCTAGAAGCCCAATGACGATCGATGACCACTTTGGTAACAACCGTAGGTTTCTGGCAGGTTTTTGAAGTAATTAAACGAGGTAAGGGTTTAAGTATAAGGGAGTTTAAGGGTAGGTTTACAGGTAGGTTCATACTAAGGCTTTAAATTATTCAGCTACTAAAATCAAACAAACATAATTTATCACTGACCCCAGAACAGTCAATCAGTCTGGACATGTTTGGTATCTGATGTGTGCTGATGGTTGTCTGTTTAGTTTACAATAGGAGATGCTAGGCTAACACTGCTAACAAACACTGGGTTTAGACTGTCACCGATCTCAGTTCTGTAAATGCATCCCTCTAAACGCCTCTCGAACTGCACTGAGATCTTTATTTACAGACAAATCAGCGTGGTTTAGACGTGGCATCCGGGATCAGTGATTTTCCCTGAACTACTCCTTTAGCCTTAACTCATTTCTGGCGTTCAGGCGTTCAGCCGTTTGGGCTCGTCCACTCACTGCTGCAATAATCTTCATAGAAAAGCTCTGCCAGTAGAAAGGGACCACCAATGCCCAATGCCAGGCGTGGGCTAGAGGGGTATAAAGCCCCCCAGCAGTGAGCTGTGGAGCAGTGGAGGAACTGTGATGGTGCTCCATCCAATACAATTAGGATGAGTCAGATTGATACAACCAATCATCCAACATCAGAACCACGTCATCACTATTGCAATCAGATGCTCACAGCAATGTTCCAAAATCTAGTCGAAAGCCTTTTCAGAAGAGGAGACACAATTCCTGCAGCAAAGGTGAGAGAAAATTGCCCCCTTTGGATTTTTTCGTTTTCCGTTTGTGATGTACTGGTGGTGTCGGGAAATCAATGGGAAATTCCCAACATTCCGAAAAAAGGAACGAAAAAAAAACCCGGGCGAATAATTTGTGCGTGTAATGAGCAAACAGTGTTAGTCATGAAAACACCTACTGGTCTGTCTGCTGAACTGGAGCTGATCAGGTCTGTGTGTGTGTGTGTGTGTGTGTGTGTGTGTGTGCGCGCACAACCGTCTTTGGTGTTATTCAATTGTGATGTAAAGTCAGCTTCCTTCTAGCTGTGATCCAAGAACCTTTAGAGTCTAGGACTGACCAGAGAGAAGTGTGTGTGTGTGTGTGTGTGTGTGTGTGTGTGTGTGTGTGTGTGTATGTGTATGTGTGTGTGCACTGGGGGGCATGTTTCCTTATCTAGGGTCCACAGGCGGTTTTTGAGTCCCTTATCAGCACTCACCATATTGTGTGAGTACATCCTCCTGTCCAGCAGAGAGCGGAAAACTGTCCCTCTCTCTCTCTCTCTCTCTCTCTCTCTCTCTCTCTACTACTCTCTCTACCTCTCTCTCTCTCTCTCTCTCTCTCTCTCTCTCTCTCCCTCTCTCTCTCTCTCTCTCTCTCTCCCTCTCTATCTGCTACTCTCTACCTCTCTCGCTCTTTTTCTCTCTCCACCTCTTTCCTGCTTTCCATCTCTCTCACTGACTCCCTCTCTCTCTCTCCCTCTCTCTCTCCCCGTCTTTCTGTCTACTACTCTCTCTTTCACTCACTCACTCAGCCTCTTTCTCTCTCTCTCTCTCTCTCTCTCTCTCTCTCTCTCTCTTCCTCTCTCTAACCACCCTCCTCCCCACCTCTCTCTCTTCCTCTCTGTACAGTCCAACACATCCCCATCCAAATGGCAGTCCACAGGAGCACCATGTCTCTTACAGGGAAGAGGAGGTAAGGGGAAGAACGAGAGAGCGTGAAAGCAAGCGAGACAGAGAGAGAGAGAGAGAAAGAGAGAGAGAGACATTGGGTGGGAATGGGAGCAAAACGCATCACCTCTATTGACACTGACCTCACCTTCATAGTGGTTTACCATTAAAACACTGGACTCTACACGTCACACTGGGTTTTCACACTGGTTGGCTGACCACACTAACCACCAGCTGGTTTTAGGAGCGGTCAGTGCATCTCTTCTGGTCTGTCCAGCGAGCCGCCTGAAGTTGAGGACGGGAGTGGATGGCAGACATGCTGTGACGCAAAGGAAAAGTGGACATAGGAAAACCGAGAGAGAGAGAGACAGAAAGAGAGAGAGACAGAGAAAGTAAGCTAGTGAGGAGCGAATGGAAGGCGTGAAAAAATAGGGGGTTGTATTTTGTGGCACAGAAGACAGGCGGTCGAGGACACACACACACACACACACACACACACACCAGCAGTGGAGAGCTCGGCGAGCGTGTGTGAGGGTGTGATCGGCGTTCTGACCACAAACATGGTAAGTACCTTAAGGAAGCTATCAATGAGGCTATTAAGGAAGTGGACTTTTCTGACATTCATCAGTCTGCAGTTATGGGAGCTGGACGGCTGGACGTCCCCAGCTTTTAATGCTACTAAACCCTGTTTCTGTACAGTTTGGCAGTAAGTTTCCTGTAGAACTGGGGGACGGAATATCCACTATTACAGCACAGACTGTGCATTATAACGTATATCACAGCTGTCCTGCAAAAAACTTGTATCTCAATTTTTGACGTTTTTCACTTTTTGACATAATGTGACTCTAACAAGTTGTTCTTAACATTGTGGCAAACCTCACGATGAACGGACCAATGAAATGCTCCGGAATGGCTTGGAATAAAACTATTTTTACACTGATTTCCATTGAATGTTATGAAGGTTTTTTCCTTCTCCTGTAAAGCTGCATTTTGGAGATACGTGTTTTTGGCCGGACAGCGACGATATACAGTAAGTATGTTATATAGTTATCCAATAACCACCGTATGACTAAACACACTCTTTTCTAACCTGTAACACTAATATTAACACTGTTTATCAACTTAAAACAGAACAGTCCGTTAAAACACAGAGGTGATAGAAGTGGAGCCACATTATCCGGGATGAGTCCCTAAGAAAGAAAGAAAGAAAGAAAGAAAGAAAGAAAAGGAAAGAAAAGGAAAGAAGCCCTTTTGGTTCCATAAAAAGGTTCCAAAGAGAGATTTGTGAGTTTGAAGAACCTTCTAAACCTCTAAAGGGCCTTCACCTAATTTAAAACTTCTCAAACAAATTAAGGGATCTTCCTAGAACCTTTAATTGATCTTGTCCTGCTTTAAACACACACCTTTACATCTCATTTACAAACAAGGTTCTTCAAAGAACCATCCATTCGCAAGATTCTTTGAGGAAAGTGAGATAACATAACACCAAAAACCCTATTAAGAGTGTGTTATTGCAGAATAAACATCATGATAAATCATGATAGTGTGTATATATATACAATATATATATATATAGCTTCTAAACTGTGTATCCACATATATTTGTATGTATGGAGACACAGTTTTGAAGCAAAAAAAATAGTATTATAATATAATTAATGGCACCATCTTATCTTATTAATATCTAAATTAATTGATACCAGAGTTAATTTGTTATTTATTTGTTTGTTGTGTACTTTAAACACATTTACCATCCATTCCCAAAATCCTTTGATGAAATTGGGATTACATAACACCAAAAACCCTATTAAGAGTGTGAGATACACAGTTTTGAAGCAAAAAAATAGCATTTTAATATAATTTATATATAATTTATGGTTTTCTAAAAAAAAAAAAAAAACATCCACCTGCAAGATTCTTTGAGGAGAGTGGGATTACATGGCACCATGAACCCCATTAAGAGTGTATATATATATATATATATATATATATATATATATATATATATATATATATATATATATACAGTTTTTAAGCTGAAGATATTCTTTTAATATCTTATTGGATATTGGATCTGCTTCCTTGTATGTTGTGTACTTTAAACACATTTACCATCCATTCGCAAGATTGAGGAAAGTGGGATTACATAACAGCAAAAACCCTATTAAGAGTGTATTACTGCAGAATAAACCTTGTATACACATATATTTGTATATATGGATACACAGTTTTGAAGCAAAATAGTAGTATTTTAATATAATTTATGGTTTTCTAAAAAAACATCCACCTGCAAGATTCTTTGAGGAGAGTGGGATTACATGGCACCATGAACCCCATTAAGAGTTTATATGATATAGTATATATACGCAGTTTTTAAGCTGAAGATATTCTTTTAATATCTTATTGGATATTGGATCTGCGTCCTTGTTTGCTGTGTTTATACAGTGCAGTGCTTAAAGGAGCACATTCATTGTATGTCAGTTAAATTGGAATCGAATTTTAGGTGAATTCAGAAGAAATTCCTCTAGAATCCAATAAGTGATGAAACACATTAATAGCCTAAGTTTACTTTTAGTTTGTGCACTTAGATCTAAATCTAACACATGAAAACACCTAAACACTAAAGCCACTACTTTTCCAACAGCTTGCTTATGAATATCAACATCCGACTGTCATGCTGTCAGGACAATTCCCATGTAGTGATTTAAGCTGCTTACTAAAGCAACTCTGAACTAAACCCTGATCAGCTAAAGTAGCCTGGGCTAAATTTAGTGTATATTGTTCAGTAACAATGGAGACCTCTTTGTTCATTAAGCTGTAGATCTACAGACTGGCTACCTAAAGCATTCAGTTGAAATGGTGAGGCAGTGTAAATCCATAATCAGTAAATATAGTACAGATATAAATGAGCGAAAAGAGTCGAGTCTCAAAAGAGAGCAAGAGGCCTAATATTTGGGGCTGTTAGACGTGCATCACAGTAACGTTCCTTAAATGCACCTCCACCATTTCAGCCATAACTAAGAAAACCACAATGATAAGGAATATTTATAACCATCACCAGAAAGGGGAAACCAGCTCAGTGAATGGAAAGAGGATAACCGAGAGGGGAAAAGGGGAAGGATCTGGATTGCAAAAGCAGGCCATGAATCACTCAAGGCCGTGCAAATTTATCTGTCAACAGTATTTACGTATTTATATTTTCAGAAGCAGATGTCATCAGCGGAGCATTGTTTTAGTTTTCTTTGCTGACAAAAGTGAACGTCTAATTATGTATTAATTTAAATGTGATGTTTTTGTTGTCTAACGATCTTAGTATTAGATTTGAAATGATTCTCATCAGCCAACATGTGACTGCAGTATTTACCTCAGTCCCTTTGTGTGTTTGTCTGGTGACTTTATATACTGTATTGTTTATATATGATGTGTATTGTTTATATACTGGATATATAGCATATTCTACAATACTTTTTAAAAGCATTTCAGAAAATAGTAGGCAAAACTAAGCAATTATTTTTTAAACATATATGAAGTCTTCAGTAACATAAAAACAATAATTGAAAGCAAAACTTCTTTGAATATGCTGTAAATACTGCATATATATTGGGTATATACAATATAGGATATAGTATACAATATTTACCAATAGAAATGTATGTCTAAAGCTGCTTATCTTGGCTGTAATCAAGTATTTTTGAATAATTACATGAAGTCATAAATAATGTAATAATAATAATAATAATAATAATAATAATAATAATATAATAATAAGCTGTAAATGACAAGAAATATATACATTTGTAAAATATTAATAAATAATGAATTACGCAGAGAATTATTGTGAAAAGCGTAGCTATAATTAGTTATAATACAGTTATTACCTATAATAAATCATAATTCTAATGTTTCAAACATATTTAGGGCTGGTAACTGCATGGGAAAACCTGTAGGCCTACACATATAATAGGCAGTTCTGTCCTTTTTTGTGGTTGTCTGGTACCTGTTTATACTGTATATACTGTGTATATACAATACAGCGTATATTATACTGTGCAAAAGCATCTGAGAAATTATATGTGAAGCTATTTATCTGAAAAACTAAACTATAAATGAAGCTATCAATAACAAACAATAAATGAAAGCAAGAAATTCTTGTGTAAACAATTCCTAGATTACTATATACCTAAATATATACTGTGTATGTATTTGGGTATTTATTGAGTATATTAAGTATATGCAATATAGCATTTATTATGCAACATTTAGCAAAAGCCTCTGAGAAATTGATATGTAAAGCTGCTTATCTTTCATGTAAGCAATTCTTTTTATAACATATATGAAGTCATCAATAACATAATAACAATAAATGAAAGCAAGACATTTCTGTATAAATTATATTATGATTTTTGGATCAAACAGATATATGAGTCTTGTGCTCCTTTAGAAGTTTAAGTGATTACAAACAATTATTAGAAAGCTGTAAATTACTATAGAAATTAAAAAGTTACATTAATAAATACTAAAACAGTAACTAGGGTAAGAACTATTGAGATCTATTATTCCTATAATACATTATTATTACAATTCTGCATTTAGATTTCTGGGCTGGTAACTGAACAGAAAAAAACTATACATAGATAATTACAATATTACCATATTAGCACTGTCACACAAACACTTTGTATCTCTAAAATGCTGTTTTTAAGAAGAAACAACCTTCCAAAGTTCCAATGGATGTCGATGTAAAAAGGTTTTATTTTTTTAAGTTCATTTTGGAGCATTTCTATTGGTCGATTCATTTTGAAATAAAAAAATAAAAAATTACTACTAATCTAATTTAAGTAAGAGCTTTTATTATGATTCTACTTGTACAGTACAACAAAACTATCCTCTTGCTGTATCCCAGCCTACAAAGCTGGGGATAGACATGCTACAGCACCCCTGAGGTTAAAAAGACAGGGCTTTGCTCAAGGGCCCAACATTTACTAGTTGGTGGATGGAAGTGGATGGACCACAAGCATGTGGTCAATAACCCAGTGCTCTAACCACTGGACCACTACTACCCCCAACCCTAGTCACTGATAATTGTCTTGTTGTTGCTTAAAGACTGTTTAAGCTCTTATATCTGCACTGTATAAAACATTTTATTTATATATATTATATTATATATGTTATATAATGTATTAATCCATGATTTTAATCCTAAACGTTAGAAAGCTTAGCGCTTGTGTACAAGTTCAGTAGATTTCAACAGTTGTCATGGCTGCTATGAACTTTTGCAAAGTACTACATTCAATATATGGACAAAAGTATTGGGACATTCAATGTTTCTTCCAAAAGCAAGGGTATTAAAAAGAGTTTATCCAGCTTTTGTTGGAGTCACTGTCTCTACTGACCAGGGAAGAAGAAGGCTTTCTATTAGATTCTGAAGCATTTCTGTGAGGATTTGATTGCATTTAGTGACAAGAGCGTTAGTAAGGTCAGGATGTTGGATGATGATAGGCACCCCACCTCATTCATCACCAAACTCCCCAACTCATTCCAAATCCCAAAGTATTAGATGGAGTACTGGCCCTCATTCCAGAGAACACAGCTCCTCCACTGCTCCACAGCTCAATGTTTCCTCTAGCCCACATCTGGCATCAGGGATGGTGCCTATAGGTTCATCTTAGGTTTCTTAGGTTCATCCAGAGAGTCCCCTACAGGGACTAGACAAGCTGTGTGTGTGTGTGTGTGTGCATTTGCACATCCGTGTCGGCAATGGGAATGGGTGCAACTTAAAGCAGCCGAACGCATTCATAAGAACAGGTGTCCACAAACTTTTGGACATATAGTGTATGAATATTGCTCATTATCATGGTTTCTCATGGCTGAAATATGGTGCATAATATGGAATTTACAGCATCTCAGTTTCTCCTGTTGTGCTTTTGCAGTCTGTCCGCATCATCTGAACTCAGAAGGTAAAGACATGCAGCCCAGCGTCTCACTGAAGACTGGTAGAAGCTGATCTCCAGGCAGTTCCAGTAAGCTTCTAGCCTTACCATCACGATCGACCTGACTGGGACACCTGATCTGGCATCAGAGGGAACCAATCAAATGGAAAAACCTCAGAGCGATGGGATCAGCACATACTCCTGACTCCAAGCAAAGAAAACAACAGCGTCTTCCGAGCTGCGTGACGACCTTTAGCTTTTAGAGCAGAGCATCCAAAAGCACACCTGGGCCAGAGTTACTGCGCTAACCACTGCATCAGAACCTCGGACACAACCAGGGGGCATAGATCCCTCACCAGGCGGAGAGCCAGACAGACAGAGAGAGAGACACAGGGCACAGGGTTAGGGGAGGACAATGATGGAGAAGTTGGATCCCCCTGTTTCCCCTTCCCCTTCGCCAACTCCCTCAGAGACTGAGTGCTTGAGCCCTCCCCGTGATGTTTCTCCATGTGCTAGCAGCCCTGCGGCTAACGAGGCTAACCACGTGGAGAGCGGTGCGCGCACGATCCCCAGCAGTCCTGCGGTGACTGAAGACCCTTCAGAGCCTGAATCTAAACCTGCTGAGAAAATCAATGCAAAGGACAAACCTGCTACACCCTCCCCTCCCCTGCTGTCGGGGGCCAAGCCCTCAACCACCCCGTCCGCCATCACCAAAATCACCACCACCACCACAACCACCATTGTTCTGTCCTCTCCCTCCACTCCAACCCATGCTCCTCTACCGCCCAACATCCCTGTCATCAGCCTGGCTCACAGTAAACCCCCCATGCCCCCTATCCCTATGCCCGCCCCACAGCTCACTGCTCTGCACCCTATCCCAACCCTGCCCCATGGACCCGGTGAGCTCCGGCTAGCCCAGCTAGCATCTCTCTCTGGGGCCAGTCCCACAACCACCGTGCCTCCACCTGGAGCTCTAATGCCACACCAGTACCTGCCAGGACACACGCTACTGAACAGGTAAGGAATCACCACAGTAAACATTTACGTGCTAATAGCTAATTAGCAGCATCATGGAAATTGCTTCATGTTGAACCCAGATATAATAGCATAGTTTAAGGCCCGAGTCTTAACGGATAGCCCTCTATTGATTGTCCTCTTGCTGTGTCCTCTCAGTGCAATGCGCTGAAGAGATTGCAGCTGGTTAGCTTTTAGCCTTGCCCCCTCACTCGCTTCCTTGGGTTTAGCTTTCTCAAGAGACTGGACAATGGAGAGAAGACATGGTAAAGCTAGCCTTGTGGCTAGGTACTGGCTTTTAGCCTAGCACGGATCCCTGTTTGCTCCCCTCAGCTTTTTTTTACTTCCTCTTCTTCTGCAGACGCCGGCACAGGAAAAGCCAAGGTCACGAGGCCTAGTTACCGTAGCAACCCGTATTCCCATAACTAGCCTGGAGGTCTGGAGGTGATGAGCTGCTCTGTAGTAGCAGCAACACCATATTCTCCCAAAGTGACTACAACTTTCTCCTCCTAGTGGGCGGGGTTTATGTAAATTTTGGAGGTGTGAATATCACAAGTCAAACCTGTGACTGTGATGAGTTTGGGGGTTTTGGAATTGACCAGGGTTCGTTCTAAGCTGGTCAAGCTCGCCACGCTACGCCAATAAGAGTCCTTAGGCAGGACCCAAATGCTGTGAACATTAATATACACTATATATGTCCAAATGTTTGTGGACACCCCTTCTAATAAATGCATTCAGCTACTTTCAGTTGCACCCATTGCTGACACAGATGTGCAAATGCGCACACATATACACACGGCTTGTCTAATCGTTGTAGAGAAGTATAACCAATAGAATAGGACTCTCTGGAGCAGATAATGGAGCATGAACCTGTTGGCACCATGCTGCCTAATGGCAGAAGTGGCCTAGAGGGGTATATAAAGCCCCCCAGCTTTGAGCTGTGGAGCAGTGGAAGAACTGTGTTCTCTGGAATGATAGATGGTTGGTGCTCCATCCAATACTCTAGGATGATTTGGGGATGATGAGGTGGGGTGGTGATCATCCAACATCCTGACCTCACTAAGGCTCTTGTTGCTGAATGCAATCAAATCCTCACAGCAGTGCTATATAAAAATCGAATTAAAAGGTTTCTTTCCTAGACAGTAGAGACAGTTACTTCAACAAAAGCAGGATCAACTCTTTTTAATACCCTTGATTTCAGAAGTAAGACTGATCGAGCAGGCGTCCCAATACTTTTGTCCATGTAGTATACGTCACATCTACACATCTTTCCAATGCCATTGATTATCTGCAGATGCCTGGTAATCTGATTCCAATGTCACTGTGCGTGGCGGGACTGTTCGGGTTTTATTGACAGGACTAAGACTGGTACATCTTACTGGCATTTCCCTGCTATTCACTTGGCATATATATATATATATATATATATATATATATATATATATATATATATATATATATATATATATTTATTTATATTTATTTATTTATTTTTTATGGCCATGAGGGGTAGTATGTTAATGTTAATGTTATCGGAACGTACTTTCCAAGGGCTTTTATAGTTCTTTATTTTGGAGTACAAACTGAAAAGAAAAGGAGAACTAGTCATAGAGATGATCGTGGCCGTCCGTTAACTTTAGAATTCTGTGAACTGGGGACTTTTTGGATGAACACACCCACATAAATAATATCTAGCATGTTAAATAGACTAACATATTACAGTAATGCAACCTGGGTGCTGGGAAATATGGCAATCCCTAATGGTCTACATGATAAACTGTGTTGCTGTACTGAGTCTAATGTGCATTTCCTCAGAACTTGCCAGAGTGGCGCTGTCACTATGATCAGGGGGTCGCTGGTTCGAATCCCGGTCATACTGCTAGCCATCAGCAGCCGAGGCCCCAGAGAGAGAGAGTACAATTGGCCTTGCTCTCTCCAGGGTGGGTAGATGGCGCCCTCGTCGCTGGTGTCTGCGGGCTGGTGCATCAAGGCCGGGTATGCGGCGCTTCCCTCCAGGCTTGACTGCGAACGTGTTGGAGGGGGACGTGGCGGCGATATGGAGGGGCGGGTACATACGTGTCTGGTAACTTCCGGTCCAAATTGGGAAGAAAATGACAACAACATGTAACATTACAAAGAGAGCATTACTTTTCCTTCATCGTGTGCCGAGCTTCTCACGCTGGCACAGGGCAAGCCACGATCACAAAACCTGGCTTCTGTAGCGACCACTAGTATTCTCATAACTAGCGGAGGTGTCCGGAGGTGATGAGCTGCTCTCCAGCATCAACAACACCATAGACCTTCTCTTCAGGTCACTGTCATGCTTTAGTGTTTCACCAGCTCTGACTAGGGCTTTCTTTAGTCGACTCGACCGTGAAGATCATACTAGCGCTGGTGTTGCCGCACAGTAGAACGGTGCACCAGCACGTTCAGCAGGTGCTAAATCACGCTAAAGATTTTTTACAGGCATTCGGGTATTCAGGGATTCGGATCAGCCGGTCGTGTCATTGACTAAGGCCTTGTCACTGAATTGATTCAGTGAGCCTCACAAAGCAGCGAGTGAGGGAGTGAGGGAGTGAGAACGTTCTTGACAGATGTAGCTACTATTAAAGAGACTAAATCACAGTTTTCATGGTGTCACTTGAGAAGTCGCAGCAGAGACCCAGTAGAGTGTAGAATGGATCGGTTAACGCTAAACACTTGTCCGCTGCTTTCAGGAAAATGGGGAAAAACAGCACCTCCTTCCCACACCAGAAACCCATGACTTGTTGCTCAACCCCTCTGTCTTTCTTCCGTTCTCTACACGCCAGCAGTGCCAAGCTGCCACGCTGCCTACAGCGCCTTTTTCTCTTTTACAGCTACAGTTAGCAGAAAGCTATCTTCTAGTACTCCAATCAGGTGCTCTTTCAAGCGTCTATCCACAGATTTTTGATGTTGTTTAGGTCCATTGTGGATATTTTGAGATTTAGGAGCCGTTATCCTGCTGTAGATCCCATTGTAGCCAAAAGGTTCTTCATAAGTCCACAGGACTTCTTTCCAAAAAGCATCAAGCTTGCTTAAACTTTCCCCCTATGATCAAGCTTGACCATGCTAGTCGACCAGCACTGCCAGCATGACCAGCAAGACCAAGCTGGTAACAAATATGACAAAGCTGGTCCACCAGTATGACCAGTGTGACCAGCATGACCAACCTGGAAGACCACCATGACCAAGCATTATGAAGTTTCAATATATACGTATACTCTACACTAGCCAAGCGTTGATTTAACCAGCTAGCTCACCAGCATATGGTATGTTTTCATCCGCATAACCAGCTATTCAACCACCTTAACCATCGAAGACCAGCTTAGACCATCTGAAACCAGCTACCAGCAACAACTGGTTGGATCCTAAGCTGGATGTTTCAGCAGAGCATGCACTCACCATTGGAATACACTCAGTCGTATATATAAAACGACGCATGCAAAACTGTTGAAAGCTGCAAACACACAAATCAGAATCCAAAAAAGATCAAGTCCTTATAGATCAAGTGGATTGTTGTTCCTGATCAGGCCTGGAGGAAAAGATATTCAGATAGATGAGGAAAGGTCTGGTTTAACAGGCCCCTTCAACCGCAACCTGTTGTGCAGTGCAGCTTTCACAATGAGTAAAGATCTATTTCGGCTCCCTCGATCATTCCCTGAGCTGCTGTAATGAAGTCAGGTCCTGCCTGGGCACATCTGTTCAATCAAAGCACAACTACTCATCAAATCCTGGATAATTGCTTTTTATGGATTTCTTCCCCTCAGAAACATGGGTTAAATTCAGCCATTAGCTAAAGCTAACTAAGGTACTTTGGCCTTTACGGGAGCAGATTACATGAGTGCAGACGGTTACATGTAGCAGGAAGCAGGACTCCAATCAGGTGCTCTTTTGAGGTCCATCCACAGATTTTTGAGGTCTTTCGGCCCATTGTGGATGCTTTGAGATGTGTTTAAGATCTTCATCAGCTCTTCTTCGTTTTAATCTTCAGCTTTTTTTTTTACCGATGGAGTGATGATTGCTTCTAGACTTTGCTGGTATTTAATTAAGTCCATTAATTCTTCCCTTTACCTGTGGAATGTCACTGGCTGCAACACAAGCCCATGCTTAACAGTTGGAGAGGTGTTCTTTTCACGAATTTCATAACTAGCTGCTTTGGCTTTTATAAGAGCAGATTACATGACTGCAGACGGTTACATGAAGTCTCATATTTAACCCCTTAACATAGAAAGGCGTATTACTCAGTTATTACAGGGACTTCTGTACAAACGGGTGGGGCTATTCTCTGGTAATAGAGGTCTGTTATAACCCTTTTGGCCAGCCTGCAGGCTATAGGCTGTTTAAGGGGTTAAATTGGGTCTCCATTTTTGGATTGAGGGCATCATTTTGCCTCATTTAACCCATGTGTGTCTTTTTTGTCTTTGCAGCTCTTTCCTTGGTCCCTCTGGCGGCTACGGGATCTTTAGCAACAACCGCATTAAGAGAAGGCCATCATCACACTTTGACTTAGAACTGACTGAGTGTAAGTTACAACACTTCTCTGTCCTCTGGAAATGTGTGTGTGTGTGTGTGTGTGTGGGCTGGTCTCCTCAAGCAGATGTTAAAAGTTCATTCTCAGTCCTGTCCAAATGTTTGTGGACATTTCTAGCAAATGCATTCAGCTTCTATAACCAATCAAAGCCAGCTGATTTTTGTATCGATAGTATTTGAGATATAACGCTACATGGACAAAAGTATCGGGACACCAGCTCATTCATTGTTTCTTACAAAATTAAGGGGTCTGCTTTTGTTGGAGCAACTGTCTCGACTGTCCAGGGAAGAAGGCTTTCTACTAGATTTTTTTTTTTTTTTTTAGAGAAAAAGGATTTGATTGCATTCAGCAACAAGAGCGTAGGTGAGCTCATTGGATGATCACCACCCTGCCTCATCCCCAACTCCCCAAACCATCCCAAAAGTATTGGATGGAGCTCCATCCATCATTCCAGAGAACGCAGTTCTTCCACTGCTCCACAACTCAATGCTGGGGGGGCTCTATACACCTCTAGCCCACGCCTGGCATTAGGCAGCATGGTGCCAATAGGCTCCAGAGAGTCCTACGGGGACTAGACAAGCTGTGTGTGTGCATTTGCACATCAGTGTCAGCAATGTGCTCAACTTAAATTAGCTGAATGACTTCATTAGAAAGGGGGTTCGCAAACATTTGAAGTGAGACCCCTGTATTACAGTGTGTTTCTGTGGTTCTCTCTCAGGTCCTCCTCAGAAGCTGGCACGCCGGGTCTTCACGAACAGCCGGGAGCGCTGGCGGCAGCAGAATGTGAACGGAGCCTTTTCCGAGCTGCGTAAGCTAATCCCCACACACCCTCCCGACAAGAAGCTCAGCAAGAACGAGATCCTGAGGCTGGCCATGAAGTACATCAACTTCCTGGTGAAGCTGCTGAACGACCAGGCCAGCGAGAGGGCCGGCCATGGCCTGGCTGACGGGCCCGAGGAGGCAGAGGGCAAGGCGCTGGGTAACAGGGACAGAGACTGCGGTCACGGCCTGCACGGACTGGGCCCAGCTGGCGCCTCTCCGTCCCAGATCAGCCTGGCCACAGGCCGTCCGGCCATGGCTACCGCCGGCCGCAACAGGGACTCCACCGACTCGGTTGTCGCCCTGACGACGTCGCCGGGCTCCAGTTGCTATGGCGACACGGACAGCGAGGACACCCCGAGCCTGCAGAACTCTGGGATCATAAAGACAGGCGTGAGTGGAGGGATGATGGAGAAGATGAAGGAGCAGATACAGAGCGTCACAGCCAGCGGATACCAGCGATGACATCACCTGTGTTAGTGTTTTATATATACTGTATGTCTGTCACGCAGAAGCGTCCCGACAGCCACTTCTGATTAGTGGGTTCATCAAGAAATACGATATTCTCCAACCTTATCTGCTGCATCTGTATCAAAGCTTCAAAGCTAAGACCTGTGGACACTGCGGACCAAGTCACATGTCTTAGATGTACATCTGTCCTTGTTCGTTTGAGGGTGGCTTAGTTAATAACAAGTTGTTAGGCTATTACATACACTATATGAACATAAGTATTGGGAGACACCACTTAATCATTGAATTCGGGTGTTTCATTCAGCCTGATTTTCCACAGGTGTATAAAATTGAGCCCCTAGTCCTGCAGTCAGCCTTTCTTCCACACATCAGTGAAAGAACGGGAGGTTCTGAAGAGCTCACTGAACTCCAGCGTGGTTCTGTATGTAATAGGAGACACCGCTGCACCACCAACAACAAGTCAGCTGGAGAAATTTAGACCCTCCCTCCTAGATCTTCCTCCATCAGCTGTGAGTGGTGTTATTATTGAACAGTGGAAGAGTTTAGGAGGAACAGCTCACAGAGAGCAGCTCAGTGTCCACCGAGTGTCTGTCAGACCACGTAAAGCTACAGAGCGGGGTCAGGGCCGAGTGCTGAGCTCAGAGCAGAGTGCAGAAAAGCCTCCAACTGACTCAATAACTGCAGCAGAGCCACAGACCTGCTGCTGCTGGTAGAGCTTAGAGCAAAGGGGGACCAGCTCCATATTAATAATAATGCCTATGGGTTTAGAATGGGGTGTCTTAAAAGCTCCTATAGGTGTCCCAATACTTTTTTTCTGTATTATTATAGTAATTATTAAAGTATTCCTATATTAAGATGAAGGTTAAAGACATGAGCTTGGAACCAGAAGCTGGCTGGTTCAATCCCCTGGACTGACCTATCCACTAGTGTGTGTGTTCACTGCCATGAATGGGTACAATGTGACATGAGATACACAGATTCTACTGAAAGACAATAGAAATGAAGCTTTCATTAGAGGGTCCTTTGGTATCCATGCACAATCAGACCAGGGCACCACTGCACCCACAATGCTATGCTATTATCACCCTGTCTTCCCTTTGGAAAAAGAGGGCCTACTTCGACTGGATCAATAATATAGATCTACAGCTCAATTTACAAATACCATTCAGCCACGGATTTACAGAAGACATAAGCATAAGCACTGCATAAGTGTGTCCAATCTTAAATAAGTCTAATTCATGGTCCACAGTCATCATCCTCATCATTGCTGTCATGCAAAACCTTTGTATCTCCAAAAGGTTTTCAGCTTTCACTGGACGTTGACGTTAAAACTTTTATTCCGGGTCATTTTGGAGCATTTCTATTGGTCCATTCATCATGAAATTCTGACAAAAACTGCCAGATTTACACTATGCTAAAAAGTAAAAATGGAGATACAAGGTTTTTGGGAATATGGCGATATGCTACAGATGCAGCAGATACAGCTTAGGTTGGAAAATGTTATTATATGTATTCTGCGCACTCACTGCTAATAGCTGGAGGGAGTGGCTTTTGTGATCAGCCAACATTGGTACCTCGTCTGAATGCAATCAAATTCTCATAGCAATGTATAAAGCCTTCTCAGACGAGTAGAGGGACAAGCTTCTCGTGCTTCCAGAAGACGTTCTGGGAACAGGAGCACTCTGGGACATTACAAACTGACAGTCTGAGGAGCAGTTGTTCAAGATCTGTATGGAGTGTGTGTGGGGTGTGTGTGTGTGTGTGTGTGGTATATTTGTGTGGCTATTGTGAGTTTTTATTTACTTTGATTTTATTTTGGACTTTTCTTTCTGACTCCACCCACATTAAACATCCGCCTCCTGCCCCTGACCGGAGCTGATCTGGGAGACTCATCTCTTATCTTCTATCTATTGCGTCCGATGGTCCAGTTTTCACACTCAGTGAAGCTCTGCCATCGTTTAGTTCTCCATTTGGCTTTTCACCATCAGTAAAAAAAGCAAAAAAAAGAACAAGCTCCAAACTTTGAGGATGTTGTGACACTCTGTATCGTAGACAGCAGGAATAAATAGAAATCCTGGGTTTGTCGTTCCTCACTCGACATCCTCTTACTATAAACATGTGTGGGTTTTCTGTTCGGAGCAAACCGAGCTACCTGGGCCTAAAACCCACTTCCTAAAACCGGAGTAACAGCAGAGCTTGACAAAGTATTAACAAAGGTGTGAAAAGTATTCACAGTCATTGCTCAGGTAGAAGTGAGTGGAGATACGAGGGTTTAAAAGACTTCTATAGAAGCTGAAGTATCAACTGAAGCTTTTTACTCCAGTAAAAGTGTAAAAGTACTGGTTTCAGAACCACTTCAAGTAGAAAAGTAAAAGTAATGGAGGGAAAACAAAGGCTGAAAGCTTAGGCCATGCCACAGGGGTCTATAGTGCACTACCCCCCCCCCCCCTCCCCAAAAACCCATTTCTCTAAAAGCCATAATGAGGAGAATGATCTATTAAAATGTTGATGTTAAAAATGTTGGGCTGCACTAGGCTCCTGTTTCAGCTGCAGATCTGCCCATTGAAAATGAAGCATTTCAGTAATATCAGCTCTATTAAAGGAGCGTCTCTGTAACATGAGCTTCATGGAGGAAAATATGAGGAGTCGTTGTCTAGAAGTTTTGTAAAGCTGCAGAAAGTCAGACTTCAGAGGCGTGTGATCAATAAGCTTTATTGGAATGTAAATGTGGGGCTCAGTCGGGACGTTTCACTGCAGCTCTCTTGAGTCTCTGCCACGGACACAGTCTTCATACTAGACTACAGACGTCTGCTGTGAGCTCGCTGGAGAGGGACGGGACGTGTGCAGGTGTGATGGATCTCTTATAAACCAATAGGGAGTCAGAATGGTGTGAACGGTAGGTTTCTGGATGGCGTGACTGATCTGGATAGGGTTTTTTTGAAGGATGACGAGTCGGAATAAAAACAAAGGGAAATAAAATAGGAGTAAGAGGCTGTTTTTAAAATGTAAGGATAATTGGGTGAAAATGTATAATTACTCCAGTAAAGTTTAGATAACCAACATTTCTACTTAAGATAAAGAAGTATTTGTACTTCATTGCTCGACACCTTTGAGTATTAATGGCTCTAATATGTGAGTCCTGCCCAACCTTACAGGTCAAATCCATCGTTGGAAACTGGGAAAACACTGGAAAACAGTTGTTCTTAAGTTGTGTCCATATTTGATGATAAACAGACCAACAGAAATGCTCCAAAATGACCTGGAATAACATCTTTTTGCATTGACTTCCACTGTTAAAGGAGAATTAGCCAACACTTCACATAAAAAGCTCTAGCAGTTCAGCAGGCAAACACATAAGGACTGGAATCGTCTCTTTTTCTGAGAGTTGCCACACAAATACTCTACAGATTCTTGTATCAGCGGTGGAGTTTGGCCTGTATCCTCCTGTGCCTGAGGGCCATGATTGTGTTAGCGTTGTATCCGTTTATATGTACAACATTTAGCTTCTTGCTAGAGAAATGATGAACCTGTAAACGCGTATAATGCCACAAGCCATTGCTGCGGCGTCCAGGGAGCAGGGAGAGTGAAAGGCCTTGCTCAAGGGCCCAATAGTGGCAGCTTGCCGAGCCCAGGTATCAAACCCACAACCCTGTCATCGATAGCCTGCTGCTCGTACCGCAGAACCACCACTGCTAGTTAGCGTCATATCTATCTATCTAGCTATATCTCTGTAGGAGGTTCACCTGAAGCTTTGCTTTACTCAAATACCCAAGAGATGAAGATGGATCTTCATTTGCTCACAGTTCAGAGCTCTGTACAGATTCACAGTGTTTACATATCTGTCCAGGGAGAATGTGGCTCATTCAGTGTTCAACTTCATCCCCTTAACGTGTAAAAATGATCTCCGTTGACTTCCCATGTTAGCTCTCGCATGTTTAGCATGTTTGTCATGAACTTCTTCGGGTGGGTTTTGCTCCCAGTACAAGTAGCTAAGGATGCAGGCCATGTTTTTCTGGCCAAACAGTTTGAGATGGGGGTAGAATAGTGGAGTTAGCATATTAGCATGAAATCATTTGATAACCAGTTAGCATAATCTCGTTTACATAATTCTAGATTTTATTTTTTATTTTTTGTATTTTAACATTTTAGTTAGACATTCTACATGAATATATATATATATATAGCTAGTCAATGTAAAAGGGTTGAAAAATTGACTGCACCATTAATACTGTGGTATAAATTAAGCAGGTGTAGTCTAGGTTCTCAGGAATGAGTGATATGTAAATATAATTGCATAACTGCAATACATTTTTATGATACACAAAATTTCACAATATTTGTTAAACAGACAAAATGCATCAATGTTGCCAGATTTTAAAAACTATTATCAAATACAGTGTTTTTTTTTAGTTAACCCACTTAAACCTGACTAATTATGCTTATACATATATATATAAATATTTTAATTAGATTTTGTATTTTTATACATTTGAAATACAGTGCATTTTATTCCAATAATACACTTCACACACTAAAGTGTCTTTTGCGAAGTGTGGACCACGCTCGCTTGGCTGAGGCAAGAAAGGGAAACTTCAGAAATTGGGGCTGGAGTTCTTATGGGCTTCAAACTGATTAGCCCTGAAGTGCCATTTTTTTTATTTAAAAATAATTTAATATAATTTTATTTTTTGGCCAATTAAATATACGTCAAATATACATTTAAAATGTATTTATTACATATATTTAACCGATTTGGGCCATTTTCATACATTATAAATTTCATCCATATATTCTGAATATATATATTTTTTTCATATGGGTATAAATAGATTACTAAGTTAATAATATCCACAATCCGCTCAGAAATGCATGCTGTTAATCCTGATTCTTTAAAAATTTCCATGATAGCAATAAAGTATCCTCATACTGCGCACCTCTACTGCTGTATCTGCTATTGTGTTTGGTGGAGAGGATACACTCCAGGCTCTGGGTGATTGGATGAAAGATTTATCATAGTAAACTGCCAAATGTAACACGAAGCACAGAAATAACAAAGCCATTAGCAACCGGAGCTCAAAAAAAGGGGGGTGGGAGGGGGATCACTAGACAGCGTCCTGTAACCGGACATACTTTATCCATGACAGTACCGTGAGAATCGGACAGCGCTGGAAAAAACGGGCAGCCGCTCTCTGCCTTTGGAGGCCGAGTGAGTGCGTATTTTCCCACTGCAGCTGTGAAGGGAACACAGGGGGTCACGGCTGGGGTCAGGCACCCTTGGAGGTCGGGACAGCGACGTTAGAAGCCTCAGGGGTCCACGCACTCATCCCAGACCATAGACCATCAGCACAACTCCCCACCCCCTACCCCCCCTCCAACTCTATCAGGTGTCCAGGAAGTGCATTCAGTTGGTGCTGTCTCATCGGCGGCCAGCCCGCTTCCTGACACAGATCAACGATGGGAACACGCTTGTGAAAAGCGTAGAGGAGCAAAAATCACCACCAAGCGCTTTCTCATACACACACCCCACATCCCGCACGGCACAACAGGAAGGGAAACTTGCATAAGCTCGTAATTCTGGTCTGAATCACAAGCCGCAAGAAGCCCGGGCCTCTGTTTGGCAACCCTGCCAACCTCAGTGTGGTGTGGGTTACAACAGGGGAGTGAAAATGCATATGTTACAATCAGATCATCTACATTTGTCATTTAGAACTAGACAGAATTTCATTTTGGTCCACAAATTCTGTAAAATATACATACACTATTTGGACAAAAGTATTGGGACACCTGCTCATTTTATTGTTTCTTCTGAAATCAATGGTATTAAAAGGAGTTTATCCTGCTTTTGTTGGAGTAATTGTCTCTACTGTCCAGGAAAGAAGGCTTTGTACTAGATTTTGAAGGAGCATTGCTGTGAAAATTTAATAGTATTTAGCAACAACAGCATTAGTGAGGATGTTGGATGACCACCGCCCCACCTCATCATCCCCAACTCCTTAACTCATCCCAAAAGTACTGAATGGAGCACCACCATCCAGCTCTTCCACTGCTCCACAGCTCAATGTTGGGGGCTTTATAGCCCTCTAGCCCATGCCCGGCATTAGGCAGCATGGTGCCAACAGGTTCATGTTTATCTGCTCCAGAGGGTCCTATTCTATTGGCTGTACTTCTCTACAGGGACTAGACAAGCTGTGTGTGTGTGGATGAGACGTGCGCAGTGAGGGCTGTTTGTGTAGACGCCGTTCAGTGTTTAACACTGTCAGGGACGTACAACGCATACCCCGCCGGCTCTGACCACTGATACGGGAGGCCCTTAGGGGGGCAGTAGAGTGGTCTGCATGGCAGAGATAAACCCCTCTGCTGTTGCCCTCTGTGCCCTGGAGCAAAGGATTGTGGGCACCACACCCTTGGTGCTGGCACAGCGCTGGGCCACCTGCTAAATTTCATCATTCCTGCTGTGGTTACCGCGGTTACAACATCCCTGATGACAAGGAGCACTTCCTCTGGCCAGGGTCACACACCACAAAGAGCCACACACACACACACATAACAGTGCTACACTGGAAAATTACTAAGTTCAACTATTCAAAACAAACCGTTTCAGAGCATCCAAGGTCAAAAGGTCATAGCATTTCTCACTTCTTGTGTTTAATATGTTGTGTTCTGGACAACAGCCAGACAGTCGGACAAAAATGCTCGCATCTCAGGGTTCCTACATCTTTTCAGAAAGTATTCAGGACTTTTCCATTAATCCCCACATAATGCTTCTAGATGCCCCTTACATTAATCCTCCTCAACTGTAGGGGGAGCCCAGGAGCATTATGTGGGAATTGGTATCTATGCATCTGGGCTCCCCTGCAGTTATGCTCCTCAACTGTAGGGGGAGCCCAGGAGCAAAAGACACCAATTCTCGCATAACGCTCCTAGATGCCCCCTATATTTATACTCCTCAACTGTAGGGGGAGCCCAGCAGCATTATA
The DNA here is from genome assembly GCF_030463535.1 of Salminus brasiliensis. Lineage (NCBI taxonomy): Eukaryota > Metazoa > Chordata > Actinopteri > Characiformes > Bryconidae > Salminus > Salminus brasiliensis. The sequence continues at coordinate 3,522,029 of NC_132884.1, forward strand.
TGTGAATTGGTATCTTTTGCTCATGGGCTCCCTCTACAGTTCAGGAGTATAACTGCAGGGGGAGCCCACATGTTGCTACTAGATGCCCCCTATATTTCTACTCCTCAACTGTAGGGGGAGCCCAGCAGCATTATATGGGAATTGGTATCTTTGCGTCTTGCAGTTATACTCCTCAACTGTAGGGGGGAGCCCAGGATCAAAAGACACAAATTCCCGCATAACGCTCCTAGATGCCCCCTATATTTCTACTCCTCAACTGCAGGGGGAGCCCACATAATGCTCCTAGATGCCCCCTATATTTCTACTCTTCAACTGTAGGAGGAGCCAAGGAGCAAAAGATGCCAATTCTTGCATGATGCATGATGGGATGTACTCATGTCAAGCCCCATCAAGCGAGAATTGGCATCATTTGAGGAGTATAACTACTTTTACACCACTGCTGTAAATACAAACGGCTAAAACCGCGTCAAGCTAGGATAGGAATCAAAAACTGGTGAGTCGACAACTTCGCTAACAGCAGAACATTAAGAAGGTGCAGAAACACAAGACCAGCAGCTAACACGTTTTTACTTACTAGTCCAACAGGAAGAAGGCCAGCTCGGCATCTGTCTCACATCCTTTTAAAAAGGTCAGTATGAGATTTAATCTCGTCCGGTCTTCTGCTTTGTCACTCTTGTTATTTTTTCTTCTTCTCTGTCATGGTCTTCTTCTGTTTCTCCGAGCCTCTGCCGTGACGTTCGTACTGGGTAGTGTGGCCATATCCATCTGTTTCTCCTCATACTCGTGTTACTGGCCCTCCTCCTTTCACCCCGTCCTTCAATGCTCAGGGCTGACCACCACAGACCAGGTAGTATTTGGGTGGTGGGTCATTCTCAGCACTGCAGTGACACTGACAGACATGGTGGTGGCCTGGTGTTAGTGTGTGTTGCACTGTGTCCACTCACTGTCCACTCTATAAGACAGTCCTACCCAGTTGGTTCACCTTGTAGATAGGTAAAGTTGGAGGCAGAAGCTCATCAGTTGTCGCCCAGTTTGTTGGTGTTGCTCAACCTCTAGTCATTCACGGGTCACAGGACGCTGCCCACAGGACGCTGCCCACAGGACGCTGTTTGCTGGATGTTTCTGGTTGGTGAACTGTTCTCAGCACAGCAGTGACGCTGAGGGTTTAAGCACTCCAGCAGCACTGCCGTGTCTTATCCACTTGTACCACCAGCGCAGCACACACACTACTAACACTCGCCACCAATCTGTTATATATATATATATATATATATATATATATATATATATATATATATATATATATATTTATTTATGCCAGAAGTTTCTACCATCTTAAACACACATTTGTGTGTGTGTTTATGTGTGTGTAATAATAATAAAAATATAAAAATACACTGAATGAAAAATAGCACATTAAATACTAGCTTTATGCCTGAATCTGTCTTAAATTCAGGGGGGGAAGAATTTCAGCATCTCAATTTAATAGATTAGGCCTTGTAGCAAGAAGTCATTATTACATTATTAACCTTATAACTAATTCAACTACTAAACACTTTCAGATATACAGTCATTTCCCAGTTTAGCCAGAATTAATAAGGCACTGTGCTCCAGGTTCTCTCAGTTGGCCAGTGTTGACACTGCGCTTAAAATGCAACTTGGCTGAAAAATGTAGTAAAGCTTCCGTTTTTTTTTTTTTTTTTTTAAGAAACAGCTAGTAAGATCTGTCCAGTCTAGTCAAACAAGGCTTTTTCATCATCTTCATTGCATAATAAGGCTGGAGAAAAATGAGGAACAGCACTGCTGCGAGCGAGTTTCGCTTTAAGTTATCAAATTTTGCTTCATGAAACCCAGCTTGAGTTTACTGGAAGTCTGTAGCTATGACCAAAACCGTGCCCTGTTTACCATGTCTGAAAGCAGACGGGGACAGAGGGGGTATGTCCACAGCTGTCTGCATGTCCCTAACTGTCCCTAACGTTTACAGAATACTGATAGAAACCCTTACAAACCTACTGAGAAGCTGAAGTGCACTGCTCAGTCGCTCACATTTTCACAGGGTTTGTTTGGAGCCTCTATATTCACTCGGAGAGTCCAGTTTAAAATGCTACGCTAACCAACCTGCTAATCAAAACCAGGCCAGGTTTGCCATCATGTGAATACAAGCTCACTAGATGGCTCTTATCGTGACATTGTGTGTCGTATTAAATTCCTAATAAATGGAGCAATTTTATCACATTTTTCCATATGAAGCCTCACATGACATCAAGGCTGTGGCCGAAATGGATCCCTACTCACTACATAGGGAGGAACTGTTTAGTTCACTAAGTAGTGGTAGAATCACAAGTGAATTCGGACACTTCCTCATCATCAACATGCATCACATAAACCAACACGAGTGGCTGAGCTGGTTCAGAATAAAGCATTTAACATGTTTATGGAATAATACTGAAACATAAGCCTCCCATTAATGAACTTCACAGAAAAACACCAGAAATTGCCAGTGTTCAGAGGTTCGTTACTAACGCTAAGTCAACAGAACGGCCAATCATCTGGTAGGGTTAGTGTTAGGCCTAGCCCCAGCCCACTTCACCAGCTTCCCCACAGCGACCTTGCCGGGAGGATCCAGAGAGGACAGCAACACCATCCAGTAAGGCTAGACTTAGGAATAATGACAATAAATAATTGTTGCAATGCTAAGCTATACTAGGCTAGGTTAGACTAGGCTAGGCTAGGCTATGCTATGCAGCTGTTGGCGTTCGAGTTCACAGAAACAAAATATTACTGAGTTTCATACTGAGGCAAAATAACAGGGTGGTAAAACAGGCTGGTAAAACCGCACCCGAGCATTTTTCACACACTACAAAATCACACATTTACTATTCATGCATCAAAAACATCTTAAAACACTGAAACTGATACAATAATGTAATGAATCTCAAAGCATGGTCTTTTAAAAATGTTTGTAAAATGAGGTGTGAGTGTGAAACGCAACATTAATCTAAAGGTGTGAAGAATTCTGCCTCGAAAATGAAAAGTGAGACGTAAATAAACTGTAGACATTTCAGTACTGTTCTGTGTTCAGTTTAATAGACATCTGACGTTCAGACAAATGTTCATTATCCAGCTTCACCGTTTCTGCATTCAGCACTGTGAGTAGCAATGTCTTGATCATCGTTGCTGCGTTTGCTTTGCTCACAGCTCTGCGCTAACCCTCTTTCCCAAACTTTCCGTCCCACCTTAAATAACGCAGCAGTTCCGCTCTGCTGCTGAAATGCACACACTGTAACTGCGGCACTATTTAAAGTGGAATGGCGAGTTCGAATTAGAAGCAGCTTTAGCTGCTGGTTTGGCTGCTAACTGGTAACGTCTCCACACTTATCAGTTCAAAGGAAGCTCTGTTTAGTTTTGCTCACCGAATTAAGGTCACAGATGAACTCTGAAAGGTTCGTCTGCAGAAGCTGGTCCAAGGTTGGTCCAGAAGATGGAAGCTGAGAAGATGGAAGGTTTGGAAGGGGATCGGGGCCTTAAAAGCCGATACCAGATCCATTATTGAAAATGCCTGGATTGGCCCCTGATCCTGAGTCACTGGATTGGATCGGGACATCCTTTATTGTGCTAATGCACAAAATTCTGCTATTGTGAAGATTCTGTTTTATACAGTTACAATGACACATGAAAACACACACCCAGTTGTCTATATATATATGCATAAGAAATAAATACGATTGGGCAGTAATAGCACATTAAAAATTGGCATAGTCTAATTAGATTAGATGGGATTTTTGTAGGCCAGTCCATTTGTGGGCGGAGCATGGATAGTTCCCTATAGTAACGTTCCAATGCAGTGAATAGTGTTTAATGGACTATTAGGACCTGAGACTATCAGTCCGTTTTGCTTTTTCCATATTTCCTCCTCCCCACCTCTGCGGCTACAGATCCAGCTGCAGCGCCCACAGCGCCCCCTGCAGGTCCTCCGAAAAACAGTCCCACCGCTCCTCCCAGCAGAGCTCCTCCTGCCGTCAGCTTCGGTACACGCCTGGCACCAACTGCCACCTTCTCTCCAACGAAGCGCAGCACAGAGCCAAACCGAGAGGAAGAAGACGAGGCAGAGGGTTCCTGTGGCTTCGCACTGTTATTTACCTCTTCCTCAACCTCCTCTACCTCCTTCAGAGAATGAAGAGTGGTCGAGATGGTTCGGTCTACCTCATCCAGACATTCTTCTTTCAGCAATGGCTTCGTCCTCAGGTTCTGCTGGAAGCTGTAGCAACTCCCTCCGCTTTCCCTCACCAGCTGCTCCACCTTTTCCAGCAGCTCTGGTACGTTCCCTCGTTCTTTTCCTCCTGGCTTCCGCCGCTCCATCACGTGGTGGTGGTCCCCACACTTTTCCACCAGCTTCAGCATTTCTGGACGCTTTTCCGCAATGTATTTCTCCACCGCTGCTCCGCCCAGCAGGTCCGAGTAGGTGAAGAGGACCAGGGTGTTTCTCTGGACAGCGTGAGGTCCAAACACAGCCTCTACAGCACCCAGGCCATGCAGGACTGAATGACCAGGGTGTGTTAACGGCACACATAGCAGGAAAGCGTGGGGGCCTGGGCTGCACAGGGCTGTGCAGGATGCCACATGGGCCTGCATCTCCTTTGGCGAACAGGAGGACCAGAACCAGTCCGGTGTGTCCACCACTGTGAGCTGAAACAGAAACACACACAGAAATAATTAGAAATCAGCTCTGGAGGCGTCCTGCTGGGGTCTCTGGCACCAAGACGTCCTGGAAGTTGTGAGGTGGGACCTGAGCCATGAGCATCAGTGAGCCTTAGGAACTCCTTTGCTAGGTACTAACCACGACATACTGGAATCTCCACATCTCCAAAACATCAGGTCTTGTGGGGTGTTCTCTGATGTTCTGGAGATGTTCTGACCCGTCTGGCCATCACAGCTTGGTTCTTGTCAAAGTGTCTCAGATTCTTACACTCGCTCATTTTTCCTCCTTCAACACCTCCATCACCTTCTGAGAAGAACTGACCGCTCACTTGCTGTCTAGTATGTACATACCACCCCGTCACAGGTACAGCTGGAGCCAGATGCAGCCAATGTTATTCACTCCACTGTCAGTGGTTTTAATGTTATGGCTGAGGCTTTGCCGGCAAAAAGCTAGCAGAGACTTCAAAAGAACATTGCAGGAGGACTATGCTTTCGGTTGCGTTTGTGTTTCGAGCTAAATAACGTTCATTCCAGTTTTTGTTCCTCAAACTGGTCTGGAATGCTGCCACTGATCATAGTAGTAGGAAGCCCATGGAGATACGCAGGGATGCCGGAATCAATGCTGTGTTACGTTGAAGGGGTAGAATTTTGACATTCGGTCAGTCGCGAGCTTGCCATAAACGTCGACTAGCAGTGCTATGCCCTAAGCGTGCGGCTAGAGGCTGGTTTGGGGTCGCTTTGATGTGGTTATGGGATTGGTTGGAGGGAAGTGACAGACTTCAGTCTGAAACTTTAAATGGAGGCCTAATGCATGTGTGTCATTTTGTCCATATAGTGTATGTCATATCTGTCGCACAAAAACCTTGCATCTCCAAAACGGCAACTTTACAGGAGGTGGAAAAAACCCTTCTTGCATGTCAATGGAAGTCAATGTAAAAAAGATTTTATTCCAGGTCATTTTGGACTATTTCTATTGGTCCATTTGTTATGAAATATGGACATGGTAATCACTGGATATTAAGTTTAACCCCTTTAATGCTGCAAGGCTTATTACACACTTCACAGGCGTATTACTCAGTACCCACAGGGACTTCTGTACAAACTGGTGGGGCTGTTCTCTGGTAACAGAAGTCTCTAATGACACTTTTGGCCTGTCGGCGGGACATAGGTTTAAGGGGTTAAGGGGCTTAATAAATTGTGCCACTTTCTGCTTCAAATAATTGCTAGTTTCAGCAACACAGAGCCCTCAGATTAGCGCTGTAATGGGAAATCTTAGCTCCTGGCTGAGGGAGTAACACTCAGTGGGGCTAAGTTTGGTTGCAAGACCAGCTGAAAATGCTGAAAATGACAAATTTCAGTTTTGCCTTGAAAGGCAGGCCTAATGTATGGCCTAATTAGGGTGGATTGTCCAAAAATAATGGAGGCTACAGTATTTTACACTACAGTAAACATTAAGGGTGTCAAAAAATATTGATATATGGAAGTATCATGATACTATGTTTTGCGATACTGTATCGATTCTCAAAACCAGTATTGATTATTGAGGATTGTCTTCAGATGCCACTGTTCTGACCGTGAAATCATTTTATCCATATGATGGTGTTTGTATTATGACAGTTTTCCTTAATTTACATATTTAAAAACAGCACAGCATCTTGAGTTCCTTACAGTGTCCTGGTATGTCGCAACATATTGAATCGTAACCTCTGTATCGTGATACGTATCATATTTCTTGGCCAGTTTCCTGCCGACACACAGCCCTAGTAAACATGTCATGGAGCAGTAATCAGAGGCTACTGACCCGCTTGTCTGCGATTACAGCTGTTCCTTTAACACACTGCTGCGTGGTGGCACCAGTGACGTTCCCGCGCACTTTAAACACCTCGCGGCCCAGGATGGCATTCCCAGCTGTGCTCTTTCCGGACTGGCTCTGACCCAGCAGGACCAGCCTCAGCTCTGAAGATGAGGAGTGACCTTTAAACGAGGAAGAGTATGGCGGCGAGGCTGAGAGCGGAGTGGAGCTGGACTCACCAGACAAGGTGATGCGATGATGGACTAGAGGAGTGAAGAAGAGTACATTTCTACATAAATGCATAAAACCACTGTGCAAGTCTTGGAAAACAGGTTCAGTATCTTAATGCAGGCTGTCCGGAGGTGTCCGGAGGTGTGCAGGACGACTCACTGGTGTTAATGAAGTTCTGGTTGTTCTGGTTGTTGACTTTGACTTCTGTCACTTGTGACATCTGACTGAGAATGGCTCCCTCTAGTGGTGGAAGAAAGACATTGTTCAGATGCAATAAATGAATGAGGTTTATTGAGGGGGAAACATTGAGCGGCCCTTCTAAATAAAACCAAGACCCCTAACTCCAGGCTTATTAATCATTTATTACCCTTTTAAAAAGACCTCCTTTGAAGTTCTTAAACTTTCAATGGAAATCCATGTAAAGAGATTTTATTCCAGGTCATTTTGGAGCATTTCTATTGATCGATTCCTCATGGAATTTACAGATACGATGTAAAGAACACCTTCCAGATTCACATCATATCAAAACTGAGATACAAGGTTTCTGCACAACCATGCCTAAAGCAACTTACAGTTTAAGTAAGTATAAATAAAAGTGCTTCTGATGGTTTTTCGAGTGATGCCATTGAAGAACCACCTTCTACCTCCAACCCAAGCTAACCCAAGCTTCAGGGATCAGGTAGATCTCCCAAATGCCACCCTGGAATGCAGTGGCCTCCTCCTGGAGATCTACCTTCCTGCAAGTTTCCAGGAAATTAAACACCTCATTCAGCCAATCAAAGACTTCAGAAGGCAGTATTAGGATGGATTATGTAGATCTCCAGGAGAACCTCTGGAAGGCAGTGATCACCATCCTTCATCCTAGAGGCCTCCAACCTTAATGAACCTTAACACCTCATTCAGCCAATCAAAGACTTCTGAAGGTATTGGATTGGATTGGGTGGATCAGATAGCTCTCCAAGATCTCCAGGAGAAGTACTGGTGACCACTGATGTAAAGCATGTACTAAGCACTCCCCAACATTCCCTCAACTACTCCCTTCACATTCCTCAGCATTCAGGCATTCATTTATCCCCTTTGAAGGCAGTGGTCACCGACCCCCCTCCTGGAGATCTGCTGAAGGCAGTATTAGGATGGATCAGGTAGATCTCCAAGATCTCCAGCAGAAAGATTGGTGACCGTTGCTCCAAGATATTTACTGAATAACATCCACACAACACCAGCTATCCCATAATCCATAAAACCAAGACACTCAGATCAGTCTGAGCGGGGTGTACCTTTACTCAGCTTGAAACTGGGACTCTTCTGCATGGGTCCAGGTGCAGTTTCCCGTGGACTTGGCTGTGGTGGCTTTGCGTGAAGCCCATTGGCCAGCTTCTGGGAGGTCACCTTGTCTTCTGCCTCTTCTCTGCTCCAGCTTCCTAATGTCCCCATCCTGCTCGTCTGTGCCGACTTGGCCAGCGTCCCGTACGCCTCCATCTCCTCCTTTTGCAAGCTATATCTCCTGTGGAACTCCTGGATACGCGCCTCCACCTCCCTCTGGAGGGCGCTCTGCAGGTAACAGCCCCCATTACTCTGCGCCAGCCGCTCCACCTGAAAGGCCAACAGACATTCTTCTAAACCAGAGGAACTCCAATCCTGAAGGGGTGCATTTTTGTGGTTTTGTGGTTTTCCTGCTCAAGCACACCTGACTCATCTCAACCATTAATTGGCAGGTAGAGGTGTAGAGCAAGAAAATCAGCGACTCTGGTTGGACTTTGGTTCCCTAACTCTGTTCTGAACACTTCTGATTGTAGAAGAACCAGTAAATGGATCAAATCTACGGACAAAGGTGGACATTTAAATTCACAGCATTTGTCTGAAGCTCTTATCCAGAGCGTCTTATGCCTGAATCAGGTTAGGAGGAAGGAGGATGTAGAGTACTTGGAGTACTTGTCCAGCCAGGAAGTGAAACCTCAAACACTCCCAAAATAATTCCCCAGTCTTAACGAATAGTGCTGCTGTCCTCTGGCTGTGTCCTCTTATTGAGATGGGCTGTTAGCAAGCTAAATAGAAGCTGTAGCCGGTTAGCTTTTTTTTTTTAAGCTTTGCCCCCGTTCACTTCCCCGGGTTTGACTTTCTCTAAGTAGTCGCTTCCCTTCTGATGTGGGTTTAGCTCCAATTTGGTTCTGCTGAGGTAGTCCAGAGGTTGTTTTTAAGGGAGCAGACGATGGAGAAAAGAGTTGGTAGCTTTTAGCCTAGCACGGATCCCTTCCTTCCCTTTACCATTTCCCCAGCTCTGTGATCAGGTTCTGCTGGATGTTCTTTTCTTCCATCTACTGAACTCTCATTTTTCAACCATGCCAAGATCCCCCAAGACACCGTTCCATTCCTAGGCACTTTTACCTCTAATGATCTCAACTGTTAATAAAATGAATACAAATAAATAAAAAGCCTGTGTAAATCTCTCACCTTCTCCAGCAGGGACACGACCTGCTGCCTCTCCTGTGGCTGGCGGTTATTAATGACGTGCCAGTGTCCTCCACAGCTGTCCACCATGGCCTTCAGCTGCAGCTCGTCGTGCCTCACGTACTGTTCCTCGCTCCGACCTATCAGGTAATCTCCACAGGTGAGCAGCACCAGGGTGTGGCTCAACGCCCCCGTCCCGAACACCCGCTCCAGCTGTGCCGGAATGTAGCGTTCCATCTCTGTGAACTGGCCCACGGGCACCAGGATGAGGAAGGCATGTGGGCCGGGAGCAGCCAGGCTGAGCGCCCTCTCCGATTCCCTGTGAACGCCGGCCTCAAGGTTGGCACCGCTCCAGTACCAGCGGGGCGTCTCCACCACGGTCAGCCGGCGGCCCTCTGACAGACCCCGCCGCACCTCGCAGAGTCTGGAGGGCATCAGAAGTCCTGTGGGGGAGCTCTGGCCCAGGAGAGTGTCCGCCGTCAGGGTTTTACCGCAGCCGATGTTGCCCACCAGGATCAGGCGCAGCTCTGGTGTGTCAGGTGGGCTGCCACACCATTCTGCACATGTGTCTAGATTAACAGGACGGCAAATTAAAATCAAATACACACGGGTGCACCAACATGCCTGGCCTAAAGTTTGGAGACACCTTTGCAGACCATCTTAAATTTTCTTTTATAGAAACATATGAATATTTTCCTCCGAATAACTTTAAAGGGGCACTTAAGTCAAAATGAAGAATGTAACCATGACAACATCTGTTGTAGACATGCATACTCACTTTCCTACACAGTGCCACAGTGGTCTCTAGAGAGAGATTTTCAGTTTTAAAGCCTGGGGAAATCCCCTTTTGATGACATGTCTTGAAGGTGGGAGGAGTCTGTAAACATCTACAAGCTCTATGGGTGAAAAGCTGAATATCTTGTCTATATTTTTTTTTTTACATCAATAGCAGTCAGTAGTCTTTACGGACATTAAGAAGGCCCCTAAGAGGACCTATTTGTGTAATGCATGCTGGGAAATGTAGTAAGAAAACAAAGTTTTTACTTATTTATAAGCCATTTTACAAAGCTAGAAAGTCCAAAATCCTACCCCTCATACTGTGCGGCTCATGCCCTGGGTCAACACCTACACCAGTCCATCCCTGACTGAGTATATGTAATTCAGCCATAACATTCAATAAGCCATAACATTAATACCCCTTCCCTAATATTGAGTAGGCCCCCCACTTGGCAAATGGACCCCACACTGTTTAAAGTTCCTCAAGGGACTTTTTGGAGGTTCTTCCATTTAAAACTGTGGAGGAACCTCTTAAGGTGCTTTCAGGAACCTTCAAGAAAATGTTTTTGGAAGACAAATGTTCCTTGTAGGTTCCTGAAAGCACCTTAGTTTCTAATTGAAGAACCTTTCAAGGCACTTATACATTTAAGAGTAAGACCTCTAAGGGTGTCCTGTGGTATCTGTGGCACCAAGACAGTAGCAGCTCATCCTTTAAGTCCTGTAAATTGGGAAGTGGGGCCTCCATGAGCATCAGTGAGCCTTAGGTGCCCATGACCCTGTCACTGGATCAGCGGTTATCCTTCCTTGGGCCACTTTTGGAAAGTACTGACCACTGCATACCGGAAAACACCCCACAAGACCTGCCTGATTGGTTCTTGTTTGGTTCTTGTCAAAGTGTCTCAGATTCCTACGCTTGCCTATTTTTCCATCTTCAAGAGGTGACTGTTCAGTTGCTGCCTAATATATAGATCCACCACTTGACAGACAGATGCCACTGTAGATAAAGATAATCAATGCTTTTGCATGGCATGATTGGTGTATATATTAATTAGTATATAATTAATCAAAACTATTAATTCACTTACTGAGTAATCAATTTTATCGAGTAATCGTGACGTCCCTACAGATTACACTGTACTCTACACACTAGGCCTCAGCACTGTTGCCGTCGTATGTGTTTCTCTGTAGGTTGCTCTGGGAGCTTGTGTCGAAGACTTCGTCCTTGAATCCGGGGGTGTGTCGTTTTTAGACATGCAACTACTGCATTCTCCAACTCTTACACACACACACACACACACACACGCTTTCTCAGGCTGAACACCCCGCCCGGCCTGTTGAACAGCATTCAGTACGCATTCGGATGCGCCCTGCTCACGACCACATGGCTTTCACTGGAATGATTTCAAAAGAAGATGCTTATCTACCCGGACCTGAGATGAAGCCTATCAGGATTACCAGCTTTCATAATTACAGTCTGTTGTGATGAGATGTCGGTCTGAATGCTATTTTTCCGCATTCATGAGGAAGTCAGTTTAGGATTCTCTGGAGTGGTTAATCAGCAACCTATTGGGTTACACTATGCCTAATGCCAGGTGTGGGCTAGAGGGGTATAAAGCCCCCCAGCATTGACCTGAGGCGCAGGGAGAAACTGTGTTCTCTAGAATGATGGTGGTGGTGGTGCTCCATCCACTAATTTAGTTGGGGAGTTGGGGATGATGAGTTGGGGTGGTGATAATCCATAATCCTGACCTCACTAACTTGCCACTTGTCACTGAATGCAATCCAATCCTCACAGCAAAGCAATGCTCCTCTAAAATTTTATAGAGAGCTTTTTTCTGTACAGTAGAGACAGTCACTCCAACAAAAGCAGGATGAACTATGTTTAATACCTTTGATTTCAGAAGAAACAATAAATGAACAGGTGTCCCAATATTTATGTCCAGTGCATTTAAATGATTTAAATTGCACAGTTTTTGCTCTTCACTTTAGATGACCTAAAGAAAGCCTGTTGTGATTATTTATTTAAATATATCCATACTTTCAATAATAGAAATTGAATAAATTATGAATAATATCTAAAATGTCTGAGGTCAACTTCAGCTCACTTACCCTGACCGAACAGATCCATGCTCCTTCAGCTTCACGGGACAGCGTCTCCAACTCCTCTCTCTCCGTCTTGTTCGAGCAGGTTGGCTGTGTGTTACCTTAGCAGCAGTGCCAGCAGGTTTAACCCTCCACCTGTCTTCCAGCCTTCTACCCTCTCTCTCTCTCTCTCTGTCACCTCTCAGTGTCTCTCACTCATAGTAACTCGCTGTTTAACCCCACCCACATTCATGTTCTTCCCTGCAAAAACAAACACACACACTTAAACACACTTCACACAGACTATTGTTCATCGCCTTCCACACATTCTGGTTTTTTGGGTGGAGGTGAGACTGCCATCCACACGAATCACACTGCTGCGATCTTCAGCCACACCCGTCCCCACTACACCTGCAGGGCATCTGAGCACGACCCAACATATCTGACATATTTTGCTTGTTAAATTTTTCCTCCAAATTTGGTTCTGCCAATTAACCTCCCCGCTCACACCAGGAGGGTGATGACTTAACACACGTGTCCACTGATACGTGTTTCCAACTGCTGCCGGCAGGGCACTGCCGGGCAGCCGTCTCACTCGGAGGAAAGTGCTGGGTCCCCACCTCCACTGCGCCAGCTTACAGATGCCTGTGGCGACCACCGTCGCTTTAATGAGTGATTAGGGACAATTGTGCTCTCTCAGGCTCCGGTCACTGATGGCAAAGCTGCATTGGCTCATTAAGGGCATCAAGTCTCTCAGAGCCCCACATAACTCAATGTTGGTAAAATCTTACCTAATTTTCCTCCCAAATTTTTGATTGCCCATTACCCAAATCTCCCCTTCACAAGTAATGCTTCCGACGCTGGTAAGATAAGGACTGACACATGCGCAACCAGCCACCGCCTCTTTTCAAACTGTTGCTGATGCAACATCACCAGGTATCCGACACACTCGGAGGAAAGTGCTGGGTACCCAGCTCTGATGCATCAACTAGCAGATGCCCGTGCCAGCCAGCGTCACGACTGATGTGATCTGGAAAGAGAGAGAGAGAGAGAGAGAGAGAGAGAGAGAGAGCACCTGGAGCACCCAGAGAGAGCAGGGCCAGCTGTGCTCACTCAGGCTCCGGCTGCTGATGGTAGGCAGAATGACCCGGGATCAGAGTGGCACCACCTCAGTTTGCTGGCCAGTAACTTTTAATACTATTCATATTATTTATTATTATTATTATTATTACATAAGTAATTAATTATCTGTAGTTCATTTAGCTTAATTTGAATTATACTTTCTCCTTTAATTCTAAGTTTTGTTTGGTTAAGATTTAATTTCTAAAATTAAGTTTATTTTTAATTTCTATTTGTTTAAATTTTTTTTAGTAATTAAACCTGAATTTAAATTGATTAAATAATATTTGTTTATTGCACAGTGATCAGACGTCAAACTAACCCCACCTTCTTAAATTTCTACACACGTGTAAATGCTTAGCTGTACTAAAGAATAGGCTGGCTGACTGACTGACTGATTGACTGACTGCCTGTCTGCCTGAGAGGTAACGATAAATCAATCTGAACTGGTCAGGTTGCAACCTGATCTGGAGCAATTCTCAACACCTGCCCCCAGAAAAGAGGTTTAGGGACCACTAATGATGAATTACTGTAGCCTACATCCTCTTTAAACATAAAGGATGCCCTTACCAAACAACTACTGCAGAAAAGAATCCCCCCGCTTTAAAAATCAGACCACGCGCACAGAAGCTAAAAGCCATCACTAAAATACTTTTAATTGAAAGAACAACAAAACGCACGCCAACAGAAAAACATAACCAATAGTAGAGGATAAAAATGGAACAACGGATTAAGAAGCAGGTTAAAAGTAGACGTGTTCCTGTGGTCTGTCCAGTGCAAAAATGTGCAATTCAAGTCCTTTTCCTTGTTGGAAAACAGGAGTATTGTCTGGGCCCACAATGGCCCAAAGGTGAGGAGCTACCAGCTAAGGTCCTTTATCCACAGAGTGACAATAAGAGACAGAGAGAGAAAGGGGGGGAGAGAGAGAGAGAGAGAGAGAGAGAGAGAGAGAGAGGTGGGGGGGGGATAGAGAGAGTGTTTTGTGTGTCCGACAGTGAGACAGAGTCGGTCCAGTGGCAATCAGAGTCCAGGCATGACGTAGGCTATATTGTCCAGAGTGTTTGACTGGAAAAGATTGGGAGAGAAAATCGAAGATCACAGTTAATGATCACAGAGAACAGCAGGAAGCTGCAGCAAACGCAACATTTTTTTTTACATAACGTAATTCTGTTCATCAGATTTTTATCTCGCTTATACAGACTTGTGAGCACAAGCAGAGCACTTCCATAACAGTACCGCATTAACCTGAAGCCTTCCCTCCCTCCCAAACGCACCACATCCCAACTAGAAGTGTGGCGACGTTGAGAATACATCTATATCTATCTATCTATATGATACATCCAAATGTCTACAGACACATCTAGCTACACTGCTGACACACACACAGTGCTTGTCCAGTCCTTGTAGAGAAGAACTGCCCATAGTGGTTTAGCAGACAGGCTCTGGTGTGGGCTAGAGGGGTATAAAGCCCCCCAGCATTGAGTTGTGGAGCAGTGGAAGAACTGTGAACTCTGGAATGATAGATGGTGCTCAATCTAATGCTTTTGGGATGGGGTTGGGGAGTTGGTTGAGGATGAAGTGGGGTGGTGATCATCCATCATCCTGGCCTCACTAAAGCACTTGTCGCTGAATGTATTCAAATATTTACAGCTATGCTCCAAAATCTAAGAATGCTTTCCTCCCTGGACAGTAGAGACAGTTACTCCAACATAAGCAGGATCAGCTCATTTTTATTTTAATTTTTTTAAACACCCTTGATTTAAAAAAACAAACAAAAAAAAACCCATGAATCAGCAGATGTCCCAATACTTTTGTCCATATCGTACATATTTATCAGATTTACTACAACTAAATCTACTATACGAGATTATATACATACTGTCACACTTGCAAAAAACCTCTAACATGTCAACCTAAGGAAAAAACCTTCCTGACCTTTAATGCAAATCAGTGTAAAAAGATTTTGGAGCATTTCTACTGGTCCATTTATCATCACATCAACAACATCCAGATTCACATCATGTGAAAAATGTCAAAACTGGGAAAAGAAATTCTCAGGATCTCTAGCTTATACGTGTTGCAAGTCATAAAAACACAGCAAGACCCAGAAGAAAAGTATCTTGTTGAAAGCTTGCAAAATTTGCAAGTTTCTATTTGTGAATGATCAGCAAATACAGAGGAATAGCTGGATAACGAAGTTCAGACTTAATCAGACTGCTTTCATGTAACGTTTGGCAGCATTAACAGTGAGTTACTGTAGCCTACATCCTCTTTAAACATACAGAAAACCCTTACCAAACAACTACTGGGTGTTTATGTACTGAGTAAATATAAGGGTTTTTTTTATTTTTACTTAGCAACCAAACAAACATCAGCTGTCTATACGTGTCCTTTTTCGGACCTTAAATAAAGATACCGGTTCCCACAGGTTATTGTGATAGATCTGTAAATCAACAGATTGCTCTTATCAGGTACTATAATCTGCTGTGTTCACTAGTAGTGTTATAGGAAGGTGTTTAGGACGGCGCAGTTACCAGTACATGAGGAGGGCAGCCATTGAGTTCTGGCACCTGAGCGGTGAGACATGCCAGAGGACCGAGAGCACACAGCACTGAGTCCAAAAGCACGGAGAGTGAGCCTGATACAGTCACCATACCCTACACACACACACACACACACACACACACACACACACACACACACACACACACAAAAGCAATGTGCGTTACTACAAGACACCTGGCTAGGTGAGGTTCCCAGTCTCTAACGACAAACTGGGCGTGAAAGCCTACCATACCTCTGTCTCCTGCAGCCTTCGGCCAATCAGAGAGAGCGACTCCCCCAGCAGCTGCAGGTGGGCAGCGGCATCGATGGGGTCCACCTCTGGGTCTCTGAGCGGGGAGGGCGGGACATCAGCTATGGGAACTAGAACTGTGCCATTCTGTGCCGGTGAGACCGGTGGCTCTGCCCTCTTTGGCACACTTGAAGCTGCTCCTGTTGTTGGGGTAACCACACCTGGGAAAGATGCAACACCTGCAGAAGGTGAGGTGGGGTGGGGTGGGGTTACAGTCTGATGGATCAAGGACATTCATTAAAACATCAGTTAAAATGTCAAGAGTGGCAGAGGTGACTTGGGCGGTGGGCTACTAGCCTTTATTTTTGCTGGTGTCTTTGGCAGGTTTGGGCTGGCTGTGTTTGCTGTGTTTGCTTGCACTGGACTCGGACTTCATCCGCTTGTGCTGAAGGTATTCCGCCCGCTCCCTCCACACCTGAGAATGACAAGCAGAAGACTTTATATAAAGGTAACTATAATACACTGGTCAGCCATAACATTAGTACCACTGGTACAGCAACACTACACAGATACTATGGCATATGTCAATGGGATGGATATGTCTGCAGCAAGTTAACTGTAAATTTATGAAGGGGCAAGAATATGAGCCACTCTGACAAGAGCCAAACTGTGATGGACAGACAACTGGGTCAGAACATCTCCAAAACATCAGGCAAGTCTTTTAGTGGTAGTTTTATGGTATGCAGCGGTCAGTATCTACCATAATTGCTCCAACAACTTAAAGGACCTGCTGCTGACTGCTGTCTTGGTGCCAGATACAACAGCACACCTTGTGGAATCCATGCATCGAATGGTCAGATCTTTTGTGGCAGCACAAGGGGGACTTACTCTATAATAGGTGCTGATGTTATGGCTGATCAGTGCATTATTAATATATTAGGGACATAAACTGGTCTTATTGCAATTATTTCAACAATGCAACATATCCAGGAACAGGCCTTGCTCAGTACGGACAACTGCATGGTGATACCTGTTTGTCTCCCTCTGGGAGCTGGTTCCAAGCATCTCCCAACTTCTTACTCAAATCACCGAAATCTGTGATAAACAGCAACACAAAAATGTAATAAGGTAAACATTCATATTCATATAAAAAACGTAATGATCTCCAACATTTCCCATTTCATTGCAATCAAACATTTAGTGTTTGTTTATTCTATTTTTGAAGCTTTTCACAATGGGTTTGATAAGGCAGTGACCTTTGAAAGCAACACTAAAACAAGAGCTATTGTACTAAATGTCACCATCAGCCCGTTGAATCACCTTAAATAGAAAGCTACATCACATTTTCCTCATGGGTTAGATTTGGAAAAGCACTAAGCTATGAGAGGCGGTGCGTTACTGCAAATTGATCACAGGGAAAGGTGCTTTTTTGGCACGACACAAAACATAAAATATGATGAAATACACCCATGTCCAATAAATAAATTTATTTATTTACAAATAAATCCATTTACAATAAACCAATCAAATGCCACATAATGTAGAAATGCAGTCCCCTCTTTCTGAAGGGACCCTTCCTCGAAAGGAAAGTTGCAGGACGTATAGGGCTAGCCTGGGGCTGTGTTTTAAGCATTTAAGCCCAAGAAGCTGGCTGCATTCCTGTAATTAAATGGTGACAAAACACGCGAGACTTCAGTATTTAACTGATGAATTTCATATGTGAATAATATTGGCAATAACCGCTCCTCCACCAGTCAGTCAGTCAGTGTAAACTCTGCTAGCTAAGACGCCTAGCAGGAAACTTTAGACACTATTTACCTCAAAAAAGGATTGACTGGCTTTAAAACAGTGACGCACTAATATGATCAGATTTTAGGACCGTAACTATCCGTTTTATAAATATGCAATAACGCTGAACCAGATCCATAACAGCTCAAACTGCTCATAGTGAAAGGCACTCTCGCTGAGATGCTCTCTGTTATGTCTTTGGTGAAGGATTGTAAATTCAAGAGCTACAAGAGCTACTAAATGAGTACTCACCGAGACCTGGCTGCTCCTCCAGAATGCTCAACCTGTACTCCTTACAGAAGATCTGATATGCAGTGAGGACCTTTTTCTTGGACTGTGGGGAGAAAGAGAGAGAGAGAGATACACACAATGGGAGTGTGAGAGAGAGAGAGAGGATGTGTAATTTGAACTAATTCTACATACAGTTTAATTCCATCCTTTGCCCTCTCTGAATCTTCAAGGATGTCCACACTTCAAGGGTTGGAGGTATTATGAAGCTACATGGAAAACAATGTAAACGGACGGTTTTTAAGTTCTAAGAAACAAGAATGGAACTAGTCCTGCTGATCATCTCCAAAACATCAGGAAAGTCTTGTGGTATTTTTCTGGCAACACCTAAGGCTCATTGAGGGGATCCATGAAGGCTCCACCTCCAACAACTCACATGTCTTAAAGGACCCACTTTCAGATTTATTAAAACTAGGGGTGGCCGATATGGTCGAAATATAATATCACAAATATTTAAATATCACCCCAAATATATAAATAACACCATATTTCATGTGATATTTTGACATTCATATTTTAAACACAAATATCCAAATACCAACCCACACTTAGTGCAGTGATTTTCATTCAAAACCTGCTGCCCTCCACCCAGGAGTTGGTCAGTGCTCTTTGAACAGTGATGTCCACAAATTATCGATATGCTGAAAAAATTAGTTTTGTGTATCACAATAACCTAATAATTTATCATGATACGATACAATTCAAGATTCCTTAGTACTGGTACATTAACGTCTTACTAACCTGACACACACCGCGTGTCCTAATGATAGTGGACACCCCTTCTAATGAAGGCATTTAGCTACTTTTAAGTTGCCCACATTCGCGTGTAAATGCATACAAACAGCTTGTCTAGTCCCTGTAGAGAAGTATGCCAATAGAATAGAACTCTCAGATAAACATGAACCCGCACAATAAAGCCCTCCAGCATTACGCTGTGGAGCAGTGGAACAGTGTTGGGGAATTGGGGATGATGTACTCATCCAGCATCCTGACCTCAAGTGCTTCTCCAAAATCTAGGAGAAAACCTTCTACCCTGGACGGTGGAGACAGTTAAAGAACTGTGAAGAAACAATGAGGTAAAAGTGTCCCGTTAATTTTGTCCACATAGCTTGTTTTGATTGGACGATTTGGTTTCGCTGTATTCTCTTATTTTATTACACTGCAAGAGTTGGATCAGTAAATAATCTGATCAATTCATCTTACCTTCTCAGCTTTTAATCTGGCCTTCTCTTCCTTCTTCCTCTTCTTCTCACTGTGAGATCCTGGCCGTGCCCCAGGGTATAACCCACCCTCCGAACTGCCGTTGGCTAAAACGTGCAGGAAAGATGGAAGACAAGGAGAGACAAAGGCAAAGCAAGAGCTCAGAAAATAAGCATTTCAGAGCAAAGAACTCCTGACCACAGCGTTGACCATCACTGTCACTCAGAATCAGACTTACATGTACTTTTCTTCATCCCTTTACTGCTGTGTCGCCGCTCCCTATCTTTGTCCTTCTTCTTCTTGCTTTTCTTACTCTTTTTGCTCTTCCTGTTGTGTGAAGCGAAGGAGTCGTCAATGACCAGCTGCCCGTCTTCTGTGTCATCTGCTGATGAGGAGCTGTCATCGTCCAGAAACTCGTAGGGTCCCACATAATTACCTGTGGTGCGGTGGAGGAACACATGAGCACAGGCATCTTCTGAAGATCCCTCCTTCCTCCTCACACAGGCCAGTTTACCTTCCTTTCCAACGAAAATGATTATGAAAGAGCTTCTCACCTTCCAGCTCCACTTCCTCTCCAACCACAGGCAGCGCCTCTCGCACAATGTGCTGCTGCTGCTGATGCTGCTGCTGATGCTGCTGCTGCTGCTGCTGCTGCTTCTTGGCGGGCTTGGGCATCCCCATGCTCTCTCGCTTTCTCTCCTTAGCCATTTGGTGATGCGAGGGGTACAAGGGCTTCTTGGGGAACGAGGGGCTGGGCTCAGAGCCCACGGCCGTGGGGGAGGTGATGGCTTGGAGGAGGCCCATGGCAGTCACTGCGGTGTGTGGGGAGCTGGAGGAGGACACGGAGGCACCGTGGTTCTCCAATAGTCTCTTCTTCTTTTTGTGGTGCGCCCCAGAACCATGATCTTTGGGACAGAGTGAGATACGTAAACAAAAAAAATCAATGATATGACATTTATTTATCACTCATTCATCTTGTGATTGGCATTCTTGCTCACCTTTGTAGTGATAATCCTCTTCCTCATGCTTCTTCTTTTTCTTCTTGTGAACTTCAGTGCTTGCTAAGGGCCCCTCAGCATCCTTGGGAAGTATAAAATGGAAATGTTTAGTTTTTAACACTAAAAATTAATTGGACGTGTCAGAATTAATACTGATATGTTGGTTCCTGACTTGAACTGGAAACACTGGTCGTTACTCCAGAAGATTTTTGGAAATTAAACAAGTCAAAATGAAGTACAGTGCTTGTTTTAATTATATGTACACTGTATGGAGACAAAAGTATTGGGACACCCGCTCATTCATTGTTCCTTCTGTAATCAAGGGTCTTTGATTGTGCTTTATTGGAGAAACTGTCTCTACTGTCCAGGGAAGAAGGCTTTCTCTTAGAGTTTGGAGTAGCATTACTGTGAGGATTTGAATGAATTCGTCAACAAGAGCGTTACTGAGGTCAGGATGTTCAATGATCACCACCCCACCTCATCACCCCCAACAAAGTACTGGATGGAGCTCCACCATCATTCTAGCGAACACAGTTCTTCCACTGCTCCACAGCTCAACGCTGGTGGGCTTTATACCCCTCTAGCCCACGCCTGGCATTCAAGTTCATGTTTATATGACCCAGAGAGTCCTACTGTAAGGACTAGACAAGCTTTGTGTGTGTGTTTGTGTCCATCTGTTTCAGCAACTGCTGCCACTCGAAAAAGCTGAATGCATTTGTGAGAAGGTGTCCACAAACATTTGGACATAGTGTGTTTATTCAGACACAGTTATTTATTTTTAATACCAGTCAACTTTTCCAGGATCTCACTAATATTTTTCCAGGGATTTCCATGACCATGATTTCCATGTTTTTTTTTTCCAGGATGTGTGGGAACCCTGCATCAGTCCCTGGCCTCCTCACCTTTGGGCGTTTCTTTGAGGACTTCCGAACTTCTGCATCAATTATTTCTTCTTCTCGCAGGAGGTCTTTGTAAGATCTCCTCTTCTCTCTCTGACTGCGGCCTGCCACCAGGCTCACCTCACCCTCCATCTGAAACATAAGCCAAAGTTATAAGGATCACATTCTCAAGCTCTCAGCATCTTCTCCTCCTTACAGCAAGGAGGGTGGGAATAAAACATTATATTATAGTACAATAATAATGCAAATGACCTGTTTTTAGCACACGTGAGGCAAAACCCACATAAAACCAGTGTAAGAACCCACTGAACCCCACTGGTTCACTGATGACAACTCGGAGCACATGGACAACCATCACTTGGTGCCCAGCAGCAGCAGCAGCAGCAGCAGCAACTGACTGCTCTCTAAAACATCTGGGCTGTGCTATGGGGGTCAGTTGGTCATTTAGGTGTTATTAAGTCCTTATACTGGCCATAACCTTTAAAACATAGGCAGGGAAACTTTGCCTGGAGCCTCAGCAGGTGGCCACTGCCCGTACATAAACAAGGGGGTTCAAACCCAGGCGGGAAAGCATTGTTTATGTACAGTTAGCCTGTTAGCATGTTAGCATGTCAGCCAGATAACCATCTAGCCAGCCGACACCACTTCTCTCCTTGCTCAGTAACTCACTAACAACACCTGCGGGGTATTTTTATACAACTGGTGACAGTTAATAAGGGTTATTAGTGAAATAACTAGCTGAATCAGCCTAGCAGTTTAGCTAGCTTCAGTTAGCAAGCTATAGCTAACTCGCGACTTTTAAAGCCGCAAACTCGTAATATCCCCACCGACTCGACTCCATAGCTCTGCAGTTTTAAACGACACGCTTCAGACATCCCCGACTGACTGCAGTTTCTGTTTAGTGACGAGCAAAATTACCGTGAGCTACCATTCGTAAACTTCAAGCTAACTTCAGCGCCATGTTGATCAGTGGATGAATGCACCATTGGAGAGAGCGAGAGCAGCAGCGCCCCTGGTGGCCGGGGAGAGAAACGCAGCCCGGGGTTTTAATTAAACCATTTAATCAAAAACAATTTAACCCAAAATGTAGGTAAATATTATAAAACAGAAGATACATTTGCACTTACAATACTTGCTCCTTTGAATTACACTGCTGATGAAATGGGACACTCTGAAGCAGAGTGTGGTCAACAGTCCCAGCTCCAAGGGTGGGCTAGAGGACTGTGAACCCCCCTCGGTGCTGGGATGCCGAGCAGTGAAGCTGTATTCTCTGGAGTCATGAAGCTCTGGCCAGTGGAGTGTCATCCAAAATCAATATCTGACCCACTAATGTTGTCCAACTCGTGGTTGATGGCAGTCAGGTCCTCACAGCAATGTTTTATGTTCTGAAATCTAGTTATGTTGTGTATATTTGATTCACACACACACACACACACACACACATATATATATATATATATATATATATATATATATATATATATATATATATATATATATATACAAAAACTCCAAGGCTCCAAGGAAGGAAAACCGATGAACCAGCAACAGGGTCACAGGTGCCCAAGGCAGCCTGATGCTCATGGAGGCCCCATCTCACAACCTACAGGCCTTAAAGGACCTCTTGCTAACATACTGGTCCCAGATACCACAGGACAACCTTCAGAGGTCTTGTGGAATCCATGCCTTGACAGGACAGAGCTGTCAGGTGGTTTTAATTTTATGGCTGATTGATTGATTTTCTCAGAGGACTCATAAGCTTTGTGTGTGTAAGTGGTGTGTGTGAGTGTGTGTGTTTGTGTGTAAGTGCACCAATGCTTTTCCTGTGTGTGTTCGGAGGGTTAACACAGGGAAAAGCTGGCGGATTCCAAATCTAGACCGAAGGCATATATATATATATATTTAATATTTTTTTATTTTTTATTATAATTTATAGTTAGTCTCAGTCTTTAAACCACTGATGATAATAATGTAAGATGATAATAATGAGCTTCTGCTTGGACGGAATTAAAACCAGCCTTTTTAAGGTAAGATTGGACACCCCAGCCCCAAAGACTCGTTCAGGGAAAGCACAGGCCTATATGGACTCATGACCTTGCTGATACAGGCATGGCTTCACCTTCTTCAGCTGTAGCGCACTATAGGTACAGTAGGCAAAGTCTGAACGCCAGTCTGCTATCTGAAATCTCCTTGCTCAGGTTTACAGAACATGTTCCGCTTATTCATGGTTAGCTGCTCCACTCGCTCACCCTCCCTCTCCCAGCAAAGAATGTCGACTAATGGTTTCCATGTTGCCCAGCTGCTGCTGTGCTGCTGGGGGGTGTTTCGCTGAGTCATGGTTCAGATTTAAAGACGCAGTCTTATCTCTGCCCTGAAAAGGCAAATCACGGCTGCCTGTTCTCAAGGAGCAGGCTGTGACTCATTCTACAGGCATTATGTAAGAAAAGGACGATTATTATAATGCTGCACTTGCTTTCCACTGGGTGGATGTAGGTTACATCTGTAAGGAGAAAAAAACACATGATGACCACATGAAAACAATGAAGCATTAAAGGGACAGAACAGTAATGCAATAAAATTGATCAACACAGTTATTACCAAAAGTAAAAGTCAAGACTGTAAAGGAAATCCAGTTCTTCAGTACTGCAGGAAAAAGATTTAAACATGTTTTTGCAGCATAGAAACACAGTAGACACTCTAACTACAGTGTAACTACATGCAGACACTCCAACTACAGTGTAACTACATGTAGACACTCCAACTACAGTGTAACTACATGCAGACACTCCAACTACAGTGTAACTACATGTAGACACTCCAACTACAGTGTAACTACATGCAGACACTCCAACTACAGTGTAACTACATGTAGACACTCCAACTACAGTGTAACTATATGTAGACACTCCAACTACAGTGTAACTACATGCAGACACTCCAACTACAGTGTAACTACATGCAGACACTCCAACTACAGTGTAACTACATGTAGACACTCCAACAACAGTGTAACTACATGTACACACTCCAACTACAGTGTAACTACATGTACACACTCCAACTACAGTGTAACTACATGTAGACACTCCAACTACAGAGTAACTACATGTACACACTCCAACTACAGTGTAACTACATGTAGACACTCCAACTACAGAGTAACTACATGCAGACACTCCAACTACAGTGTAACTACACGTAGACATTCTAACTTCAGTAGAACTACATGTAGACATTCTAACTTCAGTAGAACTACATGTAGACATTCTAACTTCAGTAGAACTACATGTAGACATTCTAACTTCAGTAGAACTACATGTAGACATTCTAACTTCAGTAGAACTTCATGTAGGCATTCTAACTTTAGTAGAACTACATGTAGACATTCTAACTTCAGTAGAACTACATGTAGACACTCCAACTACAGTGTAACTACATGTAGACATTCTAACTTCAGTGTAACTACATGTAGACATTCTAACTTCAGTAGAACTACATGTAGACATTCTAACTTCAGTAGAACTACATGTAGACATTCTAACTTTAGTAGAACTACATGTAGACATTCTAACTTCAGTAGAACTACATGTAGACACTCCAACTACAGTGTAACTACATGTAGACATTCTAACTTCAGTGTAACTACATGTAGACATTCTAACTTCAGTAGAACTACATGTAGACATTCTAACTTCAGTAGAACTACATGTAGACATTCTAACTTTAGTAGAACTACATGTAGACATTCTAACTTCAGTAGAACTACATGTAGACATTCTAACTTCAGTAGAACTACAAGTTAAAGTCTATAGTTCCAACTTTGATGAACTACAATTAGATATTTCAACTTAAATAGAACTACATATAGACATTCTAACTTCAGTAGAACTTCATGTAGGCATTCTAACTTTAGTAGAACTACATGTAGACATTCTAACTTTAGTAGAACTACATGTAGACATTCTAACTTCAGTAGAACTACATGTAGGCATTCTAACTTCAGTAGAACTACATGTAGACACTCCAACTACAGTGTAACTACATGCAGACACTCCAACTACAGTGTAACTACACGTAGACATTCTAACTTCAGTGTAACTACATGTAGACATTCTAACTTCAGTAGAACTACATGTAGACATTCTAACTTCAGTAGAACTACATGTAGACATTCTAACTTCAGTAGAACTACAAGTTAAAGTCTATAGTTCCAACTTTGATGAACTACAATTAGACATTTCAACTTAAATAGAACTACATATAGACATTCTAACTTCAGTAGAACTTCATGTAGGCATTCTAACTTTAGTAGAACTACATATAGACATTCTAACTTTAGTAGAACTACATGTAGACATTCTAACTTTAGTAGAACTACATGTAGACATTCTAACTTCAGTAGAACTACAAGTTAAAGTCTATAGTTCCAACTTTGATGAACTACAATTAGACATTTCAACTTAAATAGAACTACATATAGACATTCTAACTTCAGTAGAACTTCATGTAGGCATTCTAACTTTAGTAGAACTACATGTAGACATTCTAACTTTAGTAGAACTACATGTAGACATTCTAACTTCAGTAGAACTACATGTAGGCATTCTAACTTCAGTAGAACTACAAGTTAAAGTCTATAGTTCCAACTTTGATGAACTACAATTAGACATTTCAACTTAAATAGAACTACATATAGACATTCTAACTTCAATAGAACTTCATGTAGGCATTCTAACTTTAGTAGAACTACATGTAGACATTCTAACTTTAGTAGAACTACATGTAGACATTCTAACTTCAGTAGAACTACATGTAGGCATTCTAACTTCAGTGGAACTACAAGTTAAAGTCTATAGTTCCAACTTTGATGAACTACAATTAGATATTTCAACTTAAATAGAACTACATATAGACATTATAACTTCAGTGGAACTTCATGTAGGCATTCTAACTTTAGTAGAACTACATGTAGACATTCTAACTTTAGTAGAACTTCATGTAGGCATTCTAACTTTAGTAGAACTACATGTAGACATTCTAACTTTAGTAGAACTACATGTAGACATTCTAACTTCAGTAGAACTACATGTAGACATTCTAACTTTAGTAGAACTACATGTAGACATTCTAACTTTAGTAGAACTACATGTAGACATTCTAACTTCAGTAGAACTACATGTAGACATTCTAACTTCAGTGGAACTACATGTAGACATTCTAACTTCAGTGTAACTACATGTAGACATTCTAACTTCAGTAGAACTACATGTAGACATTCTAACTTCAGTGGAACTACATGTAGACATTCTAACTTCAGTAGAACTACACATAGATATTCTGACTTCAGTAGAACTTCATTTATAGATGTTGGCTATATTTGACATTAAATAACAAACACAGTGAGTGATTAATAATAAACCTGGCCTGAGGTTGTTGGTCTGCATGAGGGCATGGGGTAAACTGGACCTGGTCAGTCATTACACGAAAACGGTAAAATCTGGTTACTTAACCCAGCCGGCTAAAAGGTGGTCACAGTTGGACCTGCATCTGGCCAAATGGCCTGCCAAATGGACTCTGCCTGCCATTCGTTGAGCTGTTGGTTCATAGGTTATAGATTCTGCAGCAGTAAACACACCACAGCGTCCAAAACATCTGCCTCTCAGTGAATGCTAGAGTCCACATGTGTACTTTTCCCCACCGAGGGTCAACATTAGTGAGCAGCTGAGGTCATGTGATTCGGACAGAGCGTGATGGGCCAGAGCTATAGAAAATATCTTCTGTGGATATTTTGGAATATACTATACATTTTAACAGGCTAGAGACATGAAGAGCCTTTTTAAAGTGGCAAGAACTTAATCAGCCATAACATTAAAACCACCTGCCTAATATTGTGTAGGTCCCCTCGTGCTACCAACACAGATCTAATCCATCGAGACCTGCTCTTCACAAGGCCTCTGAAGGTGTCCTGTGGTATCTGGCATCAGGACGTTCCAGCAGCAGATCCTTTAAGGCCTGTCAGTTGTTTGGTTGGGCTTCCATGAGCATCAGCGAGAGCCATGGCCACCCATGACCCTGTCGCTGGTTCACCATCATCCATCCTCAGAGCACTATTGGTAGGTACTGCCCACTGCATACCAGAAGAACCCCACACGAGACCTGCCTGATGTTCTAAAGATGTTCTGACCCTTCTTCCACTTGTCTATTTTTCCTGCTTCAACACATCATCACCTGATTGCTCACTTGCTGCCTAATATGTAGTCCCCCTTTATTAACAGGTGCCACTGGAGCCTGATAATCTGATTATTTACCTCACATCATCAGTGGTTTTAATGTTTTGGCTGATTAGTGTATTACTATGTGTGTAAGTGCACTACATTCAGTCTACAGCCCTCTGCACTGTGTGATCGGTCGTATGACCACTCAAAGCGTTGCCTCAGACTGGAGAATGCACTGTGTCATGGTTAGGCCTAAGCCCCGCCCAGCCGTTTGCCTTCCTGCCTGTGTCTGTTCTCATGCTGGTGAATGTTCTGAGTCATGGTTAGCTCTAATCCCTCCCTCTCACTCTCTCTGCATCTTCCCTTCCTCTGTTCTCAGGCTCTGCTTTGTCATGTTTAGTGATGGTCCCTCCCTCGCTCTTTGTTCTGGCCTCAATGCTACATCCTGTTTCTGCTCTTCTTGTCTTCTCTCAAGAGGATCTGAGATCGGAGAGCGATACTGAAACTGAGAAGCCACTCAGAAGCCACTCAGAAGCCACTCAGAAGCCGACACAGGTCACAGCAGTCGCAATCTCAACTCGGAGTAAGTAGCCTTTCTACTGTTCACTTCTAAGTGCACTTTTGATTTTGTGAACTTCACTTGCAGACTTGCTGATTGAACTAGTGCTTAGTTTTACCATGTTCTTCTGACTTAGTAGACTAATACTCTTAAATGAAGGTGCCGCAAACAGCTCCCAAAAACCCCCCCAAAAAACACTACCTTTGATTTCCTGAAGAACCTTTTAAATGCTGTCCAAAGAACCTCCACATCACAGCTGTTGAACAAATGGTGCTGGGGAACACTCTTTAATCAGTATAGAACCCTGTGCATTATGTTGAGGGTCTTTGAAATTGATAAAGGTTCTTCAACCTGAAATGCTTCCTTGTTTGAAAGGTTCTTCAGGTTCTTGCTAAAGCATCACTCCAAAGTTGAACCTGGAAGAGCATTTTAAAGCTTAAGGAACCTCCACAGGAACATGCAGCAGTTCTACATGATTAGAGACTCTCTGGGTGTCCAGTCTGTAAAAATGGTCATGGGAAACGCTCTACAGTTGGGATAGAACATTGCATAGTATGTGGAGGGTCTTTAGAATCGATAAAGGTTCTTCATACTGAAACATCTAGTAATTTGAAGGGTTCTTTAGGTTCTTGCTAAAGCATCACTTCAAAGAAACCTTCCATTTCTTTAAAGACATTTCTTTGTGTATGTGAGATGTTTGGGTGTGAAGGACCTTTTAAAAGCTTAAGGAACCTTCTCATCATGCAACAGTTCTACATGATTAGAGGTTCTTTGGACATTTAGTCTAAACAAATGGTGCTGGGGAACACTATTTAAATGGTATAGAACCTTGCATAGTATGTGGAGGGTCTTTACAATCGTTTCTTCATACTAAAACATCTCATAATTTGAAAGGTTCCTTAGGTTCTTGCTAAAGCATCACTTCAAAGAAACCTGGAGCCTTTCAAAGCTTAAGGAACCTTCTCATCATGCAACAGTTCTACATGATTAGAGGTTCTTTGGACATACAGTCTAAACAAATGGTGCTGGGGAACACTCTTTAATGGGTATAGAACCTTGCATATTATGTGGAGGGTCAGTTCTTCAACCTGAAACTTCTCCTCGTTTGAAAGGTACAAGTTTGTAGACGTTTGAGGGTGAAGAGCTTTTTTAAAGCTTGGAGAAACTCCACATGGTGTAAAGGTTCTAAACCCTGCTTACGATTTTCCTAGAACTCTGCAGGGTTCTGCAGGGTTGAGTGTTTTTGAGTGTTCTTTAATGTAGTGAAGCTGTTCCAAGTTGATCATCAACTTGTGCTTTCTCAGAAATGGAAGCCGATAAGAAGAACACACAGGCCGAGAAGATCCAGACCACAGACTGGTAAGTTCTAAATGAGGGAACCAAAACCTTCACCCTTCAGCTAAGAACAAGTACAGTCAGTGAAATATGAGTGTCTGCTTTAAAGTGGTTTAGTAATACACACACAATATGGACAAAAGTTTTGGGACACCTGCTCAGTATTAAAAGAGCTTATCGTGCTTTAGTAACTGTCTCTACTGTCCATGAAAAGGCTTTCTACTAGGTTGTGTATTCAGCAACAAGAGTGTTAGTGAGGTCAGGATGTTGGGTGATGATCACCACCCCACCTCATCATCCCCAACTTCCCAACTCAACCCAAAAGTACTGGATGGAGCTCCACCATCCATCATTCCAGAGAACACAGTTCGTCCACTGCTCCACAGCTCCTCAATGCTGGGGGGCTTTATACTCCTCTAGTCATGATGCCAATAGGGCCATGTTTATTTATCTGCTCCAGAGAGTCCTATTCTATATACATCTGTGTCAGCAACAGGTGCAACTTAAAGCAGCTGACTGCAGCCATTAGAAGGGGTGTCCACAAACATTTGGACATGTAGTGTATGTGGATTGAAACAAATAACGGTTGAATGAATCAGTACAGACTTTATATGTAGGTGTTGTGTCTCTCTCCGCAGCGATCTGTCTGAGCAGATCAAGGCCGTGACTAAAGAAAGCCACGTCCGAGCCGAGAACACACAGCTGATGCTGGCCTTCCAGCGGGGACAGATCACTCTGCCACAGTACAAGGTCAGCCATCGGCCTGGAACTGACCTACACACTCATCACAAATCTCCCTTAGGTTTACCTTGTGTTCATCCTCTGAGACATAACCCAATGACCCCTTTCCTCTCCTGTATGTCTCCTCAGCTCCTGCTGTGCTCTTTGTACAAGATCTACGAGGCTCTGGAAGAAGAACTGGAGAGGAACTGCTCCCATGAGGCCGTTGCACCAATTTACTTCCCCCTAGAACTGGCCAGGCTGGAGACCCTCAAGAAAGATCTGGAACATTTCTATGGTCAGAACTGGAAGGAGCATCTTGTGGTTCCAGCCGCTACCCTGAGATATGCTCAGAGACTCAGAGAGGTATGAGATAATTCCCAAAACAAGAAATAGTGGCACCTCAAGTAGATCCTACCAATGGTTCTCAAACTGGCCCCTCACATGGTCCACAGTTTTGCTCTATCCCAGCTCCCAAGATATTCTGAAAATCTGTGGGGTTGGGAGCTGGGTAAGACAAAAAATTCTGGACCATCTGGAACAGGCCCAGAGGTCCAGTTTGAGAGCTACTAGGCTGAAGCAGTGGTTCTCTATACAAGTCAATCCTGGTAGGCCCTTACAGACACACTTGATTCAGCTCTCCACAGTGACACGGTCACTCTGCCGCAGAATAAGGTCCGCCATCGGCCTTGACCTAATCAACACGAGTGCTTTCTAATTACGTAATGTGCCAAGATAAGTGTGTTAGAGCAAGTGTGTCAGACCCTAGAAAGATTGATTCACTTCACTGAACCGATTCCTTTAAACTTGTCTGTTTCAATAAGTCAACTGACATAAATGTATCATTCTAAACATGCTACAATATTAGTCATTTATTAGAAGCCTCTTCATTTCATGTGTAATATGGAATTAAACATTGCATAGCCGCTAAAAAAGGAAGATTCATTTGTGAATCAATTTGACAAATGATTCACTCACAAATTGTGCATCGCTATTTAACACTGGATTTGGATCTCCTTCTTGTCTTCCTTCTCAGATTGGTCGCAGGCATCCCGAGTACCTGGTGGCTCATGCGTACACCCGTTACCTAGGTGACTTGTCGGGTGGCCAGGTGTTGGGACGCATTACCCAGAAGTCCTTGGGGCTGAAGAACGGAGAAGGCTTGGCGTTTTTCTCGTTCCCGGCCGTCAGCAGCCCAAATCTGTTCAAGCAGCTGTACAGGAGCAGGATGAACAGCATCGAGCTGACCAAGGAGCAGAGAGAGGGAGCGCTGAAGGAGGCGTCCAGAGCTTTCGAGTTAAACATTGAGGTCAGAGCACTGCGTCAGTTAGCCAGTGGTGTTAACAGTTAGAAAACTAGGCTTATTATCTGGTCATTAATAAGGTGATTCAGTAACTACTACAAACAATTTAATATCTACTATAAATAATCTATTACCTAGTATAAATAATTCAGTGTCTACTACAAACAAGTATCTACTGTGAATGATTCAGGATCTACTGCGAATGATTCAGTATATACTATGAAAGATTCAGGATCTACTGCGAATGATTCAGTATATACTATGAATGATTCAGGATCTACTGTGAATGATTCAGAATCTACTGCGAATAATTCAGTCTATACTATGAAAGATTCAGGATCTACTGTGAATGATTCAGTGTATACTATGAATGATTCAGTATATACTGCAAATGACTCAGTATATACTATGAATGATTCAGGATCTACTGTGAATGATTCAGGATCTACTGCGAATGATTCAGTATATACTATGAATGATTCAGGATCTACTGCAAATGATTCAGTATATACTATGGATTATTTATTATCCACTGTGAATGAGTCAGTATGTTCAGTAAGAATGATTCAGTAAAGTAAATGTGTGTGTTTGCTTTGTGTTTTTCAGGTGTTTGATGATTTACAGAACTTGCTGAGCATCTCTGAGAACAATGAACTCAGACAGAGGGTCAAAGCCCCCAGCCAAAAGACTCCAGGTAAACACAACCACAAGCCTTTTGCCCTTCCAAAATCTTTGACTGATTGTGATTTAGAAAATGATTCAGTGCATCAATATTAAATTTCACCACAATGCAGTAGAGGTCAGACATCAGGAGGTTGTAGGTTCAATCCCCCGGTAATACTGCAGCTATCTGTGGCCGGAAGTCCCAGAGAGCATAATTGGCTTCCATCTTTCCTCTAAAATGCTTCATGTGACTCCGAGCAAGCACATGTTAAGCCGTCACCTTCCTACTACTGGTAGCATCATGTGATTGGAGGAGTGTGAATAAAAAAATACACAAAAGTGGCTGATTGCATAAACCTGATGACACAGCAGTGAATTACAGACAATTAAACAATACTGTGGGTTTTATGGTTTTATAACCAAACCAGTGATAAACTGTATCAGTGCATTCTTTAACCTTGATATCGCTGCTCAGTTTTAGTGATATAGATGTAATAATTAACGTCTATGAGGTAACGTCCATAAAAAAAAACGCAGTCTGCTACCTGTTGCCAAGCAGAACGTGTTTGTACTCAGAACATGTCAGTGTGTTCTTAACTAAAAGAAAAGTTTCATAAAAACTAAATTATTATAATTTATTTATATATAGAAATGTGCTTTCTGTATGGTTACCTTTACAAAACTGTAGAGGTTCCCATTTGTGTCATTTTAACAGAGGAAAATAGGAGGCAGTGTTTTTAAAGGGCAGTGGTGGCTCAGTTGGTAGGGCTGTGGGTTATTAACCACAGGGTTGTGGGTTCAATACTCACGTCTGCAAAGCTGCCACTGTTGAATCTAGTAGAAAGCCTTCTTCCCTAGAAAGTAGAGACAGTTACTTTAGTTTTTTTTTTTAATATCCTTGATTTTAGGAGAAACAATGAACGAGCAGGTGTCCCAATACTTTTGTCCATTTAGAGTGAACCCAGCACTCATTTAAAGGCAGTCTGAAGCATGCATGCATTTTTACTTTTCTCTTTCTCTCTTGTTCTTCTTCAGAAGCCAAACCAGCCCAGAGTTTAGTGCTGCCGTCCCATCTGGCCTCCAGCTCTCAGCTCCTCAGGATGCTCCTCGGAGTGTGTGTCGCCCTGGCGGTCGGCATGGGAATCTATGCATTTTAAACAGACATTAGCTTGTAAAGTACTGTATAGTGTGTTGATGGTTGTTGTAGATAGGTTGTACAGTGACCCGCCTTAGTGAAACTCCAGGATCTGTAAAAATGTCTAAGCACTTCCAGCCTGATGCCATTTTCTGATGCACTTTTAACAAGACGGGGCGTCCTTTACGCCGATGGTCCTGGAGGCCCACTGTCCAGCACACTGTGTAGTGTTGTCCCTGATCCCAGCACACCTGACCCAACTAATTAGCTAACTGAGTTGAAGTGGGCGTGTCAGATCTGGGGAGAAGCAGGGTGACGCAGGGTAGTAGGCCTCCAGCAGCAGGGCTGGGATCCACTGCTGTATGCATTGGAAGTATTCAGGTTCTACTGTATATAGACTCTCTGTAGATGTTTAGACTAATAGCAGAGATGCGTGTGAGTCTGTTTGTTATCTGATACCAAGCCAGCACTTTCTTCATGAAGAGCTCAGGATGTTAACTGGGCCGTGTAGAAATATGCAATTTTCACTGTATTATTACTGTAGTATTCAGACAGTGATCTGTACTGGATACAAGACAATGTGTGAGAGTATGAGTGTGTGTGTGTGTGTGTGTGTGTGTGTGTGTGTGAAAGAGAAGGCCTATGAGTGTTTATTACAACAACTGTGTGTATGGAAACTGTAATTACAATGTATATGCATTTTGAAATTATGCAAATTTTAAATACCTGTACATTTTTGATAGCCCTGCGGCACACGCACCATTTTTCTAAAAAAAAATAATAAAACACCGAAGGAAATCAAAGAAAACTGTGTTTTTTGTGCATCAAAATTATATTAAAGATATATAGATAGATAGATAGATTGATAGATAGATAGACAGGCAAGCAGGCAGGCAGATAGATAGATAGATAGACAGGCAGGCAGACAGATAGATAGACAGACAGACAGACAGATAGATAGACACAGAGATAGATAAACAGATAGATAGATCGACGACTGGACAGACAGACAGACAGACAGACAGATAGATAGATAGATAGATAGATAGATAGACAGGCAAGCAGGCAGGCAGACAGACAGACAGACAGATAGATAGACACAGAGATAGATAAACAGATAGATAGATCGACGACTGGACAGACAGACAGACAGACAGACAGATAGATAGATAGATAGATAGATAGACAGACAGACACATAAACAGACAGACAGATAGATAGACAGAGATAGATAAACAGATAGATAGATCGACGACTGGACAGACAGGCAGACAGGCAGACACACAGACAGATAGATAGATAGATAGATAGATAGATAGACAGACAGACATACACATAAACAGGCAGGCATGCAGACAGATAGATAGACAGATAAATAGATAGACAGGGAGAGAGATAGCTGGAAAGATGGACGGACAGATAGACAGATAGAAAACAGACAGACACAGATAGACTCTATCTGATAGACAGACAGTTCTGGATCTGTTATCTTTTCTGATTTTCACTCTCTCTCTCTCTCTCTCTCTCTCTCTCTCTCCGGTTGTTTTGAGTGACCTTGTCCTTTTCCGAGGCAGCCATCCTCGAATGATTTCAACAATGTCAGCTGAACAAAAAGGGTCTGGGTTTGTCTTGACCCAAACTACTGACCGGTGATACAGCAATCTTTTCTCCACGGTGCTGAGAATCAGAGACACAGCTTAAACAGGCCTGCATGATATGGACAAAAGTTTTGGGACATCTGTTCTTTCAGTTTCTTTTTAAAATCAATGGTATTGAAAAAGAGCTGATCCTTCTTTTGTTGAAGTAACTGTCTCTGTTGTCCAGAAAAGAAGATTTTTTTCTAGATTTTGGAGAAGCATTGCTGTGAGGGTTTGATTGCATTCAGCAACCTTGAGCAAGGCACCTAACCCCCAATTTCTCCCAGCTGCATCTGACCTGGGCAGATCATTCAATCACAAGGCAGGAAAAACACTGACCCTTCACTTCTGCTAACTGGGAAATTGTCCTCATAATAAATTGCATTATGACTTTATGGTTTTCTGATTTGCAGACAAACATGGTCAGAATTACTCAATAGCTGAACACACAGAATAACACAATTTACCCGGGAGACGGCTTCCCAGACGCAGCAGGAAAAGGTAGTGCCAGCGTTTCTACGTAATGTTGGCAGTAACTGAGGTTGTGTGCTCGGTATTACCTCTAAAGAGAAATATGGTGGCTCAGCGGAGCGGTTAGAGCTCCGGGCTAATGAGGACAGGGTTGTGGGTTCGATACCCGGGCTCAGCAACCTGCCACTGTTGGGCCTTTGAGCAAGGCTCTTCAGTCTCTCTGCCCCCTGGGTGCTGGAGTTGATTGCCCACTACTCTGGGCGTGTGTGTGTTCACTGCCCCTAGTTCACTACTGTGTGTGTGTGTGTGTGTGTGTGTGTGTGTGTGTGTTCACTACCACAGATGAGTCAAATGCGGAGGGCACATTTTGCTGTACATAGTGCAGTAACAAATACTTGCACCTTTAAGTATTACATATATTTTATTATGTATGAATTATAATTAATCAGGGTTGTGCATCAGTGTCACTCATTTAGGCTTATAGATTTGATGTAATGTATTTTATTAATGTGTAAATTCTGACAATGAACATTTTTCAGTGTGATATGAGTGCTTACTTAGTTCTCTTGGGTTTAGAATAACATGCTCTGTTTATTAATAATACATACATAATGAGGAAATGAGCAAATCTTTAATATACAATCGCTTCAAAAACAGTCACAGCTCTAGTAGCATTAATACAGATATATGTGTGTATCATTACAGTCACACAAAAACCACATATCTCCATTTGTGCTGTTTTTCATTTCATGATAAATGGACCAATAGAAACGCTCCAAAATGACTTGAAATTAAATATTTAATTCCACTGAAAGTTAAGAAGGTGGAAACTGGAAAACTCCAACTGCAAACAATTTGGAAATACAAGGTTTGCGTGAGCCTGTGATGATAGTGTGTATATTTTATGTACACGTTGCTGCCCTGCACTTACACACACACACATCTTAAAAGGTGACCATGATAAAAACCATGATATTGCACACGTCACAACTGCATATATTCAAGACGTAATCACACACGAACAGTGCGCCCTCCACATCGGCAAAAGCCTTCTATCTCCTTAAGATCTTAAGATGAACGGGCCAACAGAACTGCTCCAAAATGATGCTTTTCCCACTTCCATGTCCAGTTTGTGGAGATTTGTGCTGGACAGTAATGACACAGATGTGCATGTTTTCCACCCCTCATGGCCTCAAGGAGCTGCAGCTGATGGGATGCTTTGTGCTTCTGGAAAATTCAAACATCAGCAGCATTAGGGAGGCAAGTAAACATCTTCAGTAAGCAGACGGTGAAGGTTAAAGCAGAGTAGTGGTGCAGATCTAAGTCACAACAGTATTCTGTGATTGATCCTGATGGAGCACAAGTTAAACTGCTAGCTGGCACATGCTCAAATTTTTCCCCGATGTCCTTTCTTGGAGCAGTGCGTACCGGGAACACCCCACAAGACCTGTCTGATGTTTTTGACCGATGGTCGGACTGTCCAGTCGTCTAGAACATCACAATCTGGTTCTCGTGAAAGAGTCTCAAATTATCTCATTTTTCACATTCTCAAAGAGCTGACTGTTCACTGACTGTTCACTGTTCAACTGTTCACTGCTGCCTAATATGTAAATCCTATATATATATATATATATATATATATATATATATATATATATATATATATATATATATACACATACACACATTTGTTTTATTTTATATATCTGGTGGTATTGATGTTATGGCTGATAAGTATCTCATAACTCATAAATAATATCTGGTTCCCCTGTCACCTGTCAAAAGGTGGGATCTACATATGAGATATGTCTTGCCAGATTCCACAGGACACCCACAGGGGTCTTGTGGAGTCCATGCCTCAACAGGTCAGAGCTGCTTTAGCTGTATGAGAGGGAGGACCTACATAATATCAGGCGGGTGGTTTTAATTTTATGGCAGATGGATGTACTGAAGGTGGAGGTTAGGCTGAAAAATACAAAATAGAGATTTCTATGGCAGTACAATGAACTGTAGGACAAGCCACCTGCTCAGGGCCTTCAATGTCCAGCTTATTGGATATTGTCCAGGAGTGAGCTCTGTCTGCTGTAGGACACTGGCTGGAGTGCTTTGAAAGCTGTAGGTCAAAGCTGATCAACAATCATCATCATCCTCATCAGACGTCGTTCTATCACTTTATGCTGGCACGAAGGCTAGAAAGCAGCTGTGTGGAATTGTTTATAGAGAGTAGTGTGTGTGTGTGTGTGTGTGTGTGTGTGTGTAAGTGTGTGTATGTCTGTGCTACCTGTGACTCTGCTCTTCTTCATTAACCTGAGAGTGTTAGAGGGAGAACAGCTGGTCCTGAGCGCTCTCCTGTTTCTGGGCCGACTGGGACGGCGGCTGAGGGTTTGATCCAGCGGATCCAGTGGAGGAGTTCTTCGGGATAGAGGGGAGATGCTCCACCACTTTAGCTCTGTCTGCCAGAAACTTATCGAACTCTGTAACAGAGAGAGAGAGAGAGACTGATTGACAGACAGAAAAAGAGGAGCAGAGAAAGGGGTTGAGAGGGAGAGGATGAAGATCTAGAGATCTAGAGATCTAGTTAGATGTCACGTTACATGTCCAAAAGTTTGTGGACACCCCTTCTAATGAATGCATTCAGCTACTTTATGTTGCACCCATTGCTGACACAGATGTGCAAATAAACACACACACATACAGCTTGTTAAGTCCTTGTAGAGAAGTACTGCCAAAAGAACAGGACTCTCTGAAGGAACATGGACCTATGGGCACCATGCTGCCTAATGCCAGGTGTGGGCTAGAAGGGTATAAAGCCCCCCAGCAGCATTGAGCTGTGGAGCAGTGGAAGAACTGTGTTCTCTGGAATGATGGATGGTGAAGCTCCATCCAGTACTTGAGCTGGGGATGATGAGATGGGGTGGTGATGAATATCCAACATCCTGCCCCCAGTAATGAGCTTGTGGAGGTGGAGAGAAGGGGGGGGTGTAGAGAGAGAAAACAAGAGACAACCATTCTCACCTTCACTCGTCACTCCATCACCGTCCTCAAAATCATGCTGCAAGACACACATACAGGCATTAGAAACCCCATTAACACAGTCAGTCAGTATTTAAGCTGTGTCTACTGCTGTGTTCTCCATGAGCGATTAAACATGCTCTACATGTTCCAGCTTGCACTGACTCTAATGACCACTAGATGGAGCTAGTGCATCGCTTCAGCTCTGAAATCTCTGAAATAGGCAGCAGACAAACAAACTCAGTTCATAAACAATAATCAAACAGCAGCTTTACCGAATCCTCAGACAACCACTTCTCAATTTCAGACATCGCAGCGGTCCGCGGCGCCGGCACCTGCGAGACACAGGACAGAAAACAGCTCAGAAAAAGACCCAGTTCTACAACACCAACGACCCAAAATACTGCCCATGATGGCCCACACTGCTCTGGTTTCCGCCATAATATCACTGTATTACACAGCACCAGTCTACCCTAATAACCCCCACGAAGCCATGAAGCTACTCTATGCTTCACAATGTGTCCAAATGTTTGTGGACACCCCTTTTAATGAATGCACTGAAATGCATTTAAAAGAGATGTGCCAATTCACACACACAGCTCATCTAGTCTCTGTAGAGAAGTGCTGCCAATAGAATAGAATAGGACTTTCTGGAGCAGATAAACATGAAGCTATTGGCACCATGCGGCCTAAAGGCAATTTTACCCCTGCAGCATTATCTGAGAATGTGTGTATTTTGCTCTTGGGCTCCCCCTGCGGTTATAAAGCAATTTACATTTCCTTTACTGCCGGAAATACAAATCACGCTTTGAGATTATAGAGTGTGGATTGTAGAGAGTGGACTGTAGAGTACAGATTGTAGAGTATGCATTGTGAAGTGTGGATTATGGAGTGTGGATTGTAGAGTG
Organism: Salminus brasiliensis; assembly: GCF_030463535.1. Lineage (NCBI taxonomy): Eukaryota > Metazoa > Chordata > Actinopteri > Characiformes > Bryconidae > Salminus > Salminus brasiliensis. The sequence goes on from NC_132884.1 coordinate 3,561,101, forward strand.
TGGATTATGGAGTGTGGATTGTAGAGTCTGTATTATGGAGTGTGGATTGTAGAGTCTGGATTGTAGAGTACAGATTGTGAAGTATGCACTGTGAAGTGTGGATTGTAGAGTGTGTATTATAGAGTATGCATTGTGGAGTGTGGATTTTGGAGTGTGGATTATGGAGTATGCATTATGGAGTGTGGATTGTAGAGTACAGATTGTAAAGTATGCACTGTGAAGTGTGGATTATAGAGTATGCGTTATGGAGTGTGGATTATAGAGTGTGGATTGTAGAGTATGCATTCTGGAGTGTGGATTATAGAGTATGCTCTGTGGAGTGTGGATTATGGAGTGTGAATTGTACAGTATGCATTATGGAGTGTGGACTGTGGAACATGGATGATGAAGCGTAGATTGTAGAGTATATATTTAATGGTGTGGATTGCAGAAAATTAATTCTATAGTAGAGAAAATATAATAGAGTATAGAGCATCAGTCATCATCACTGCAGAAACCCACCAGCTCTTCACTGGACACATCACTGTAAATCCACTGAGACTGAAGAGTCCAGTCACCTGCTTCATTCTTCACACAGTCACACAAGTACACACAGGGGTTAGTATGTTAGTATTCACCATCTGCATCTTTCACACAGTCACAGAGAGACACACAGGGAGTGTAACGTAGTGTCAGTGTAATGCTAGCGTGCAGTTGGTGAGCACAGGGTTAATCATAAAATGCAAGGCCACTAACCCTAAATGAAAGGAGTTATCTGTGAGATATTAGAAGAGACAAATAAGGGCTGTAAAACATTAGTTAAAAGTTAGTTAGTATAAGTTTTATGTAGCTAATGAATAAATTACAACCTCAATTACCTCAAACCTACACAATTCTGTGCTTATATCCCCTTTTTATATATAATTTAAACCCATGTGCATATATCATTTTAATCTGCAGTGTCAGTAAATATATCAGTGGGTTAATTCAGAATTAGCTAATTCAGAGTTATTAATACTGACCCCTCCGGTGACCTGAAGCCGAGTGTCCAGTGCCCCAGCCAGGCCCTCTACTGCCCCAGGGTCTTCATATCTGACACTGTAAACAACACATAACAGCTCGAGCTAACTCCAACAGCTAGAGTCAATGTCAGGGTATTAAGATGATTAATCACATTAATATATAAACATATACGGGTCTGTGTGTAGCACATCTATATTTTTATTATGTTTAGCACCATGTGGAAACTCTGCAACAATAGTTGTAATATGCATATTTATTTCAGTCATGAAGAGGTTAAGAATTATTTAATAATTACTTCATTAATAATAAGGTCTTTTTAGCTTAACTGTACTGTGGGAATTCTACTGAGCTGGAAGTCTACCTCTTTCTCTGTTCAGCCAGAGAACTGCCTCTCGTCTGAGCAAACATGTCAAATTCTTCATCTTCGTCTGCAGCTGAGAGAAAGAAAGGGAGCAGAAATGACATATGGTGGCGTAAAAGACTGAGGAGGCTGAAAAACTGTCAGACATGAACACAGTATGTAGGACAGCTACTTAGCCACTGTTTAGCCTGAAGAGTCTCTAGTTTTGTCACAAACTTAGCTTGTCATAATTATTACTATTATTATTATTTTTTTTTTTTTTATTTGTATTATTTATCCGATTTCCCACTCATTTTCTCCCCAATTTGGACCCAACCCATACATTAACCCCCCCAAGGCTGCCTGCAGACGACGCCAGCACCTCAGCGAAGCGATGTGGGGAGAGCAGGGCCCTCACAGCAGCATGACCGGGATTCGAACCAGCGAGCCTCTGATCACAGTGACAAGGCCTTCACCCGCTGGACCACTCGGGTCCCTAGCCTGTCATTATTTTTAAGTATCATCTGATCATTAATTGCCATGTAAATAACTGTGATAAATGATTTAAGGGCCTTTATTGTTCACTGAAACACCGAAATGCAAGCCTAGCGCAGCTGACTGACCACCTATCAGCTAGCTAGCTAGCTCTCTTGCTTCTTAGCTAGCTATATTTACTTCATAACACAGGGTTATGATGTACAGACATAAAATGATACACGACATACGTGTTTTAAGCACACACACTCACGAGACAGAATTACACTGTTCTTCTGAGAGGGTGAAAATATGAAAACAACATATATTCTGCTGGAAAACATGCTAAAAATGTTAGCATTAGCAACTTAGCTAGCTAACAAGCTAGTTTTTGTAAAGTTCATCTTAAGAAATAATTTATATTTACATCATTTAGCAGACACACTGGTGGACTTGCTTAATTAGGTGGATCATTGAGCTTATAGACCAGCTTGACCATCAAACATACCCTATGCTGGTCAACCGCTAATTGAATTGGCAAAGCTGTTTTTTTTTTCTTAGCACACCTAAATCACATTGTACCTGCCGTAACAAGACAGTAATAAAAAAAAATCAGAGAGAAATGACTGCGATCAGCTCATATCATTGCAAAAATGGCAAAAATTGTAACCAGTATCAGAAACCTTTAAAGCAGCATTATGCGAGAATTGGTATTTATTTTGCTCTTGGACTCCCTCTAGAGTTGGGGAGTGTAATTCTTGGTAAACTTTTACTCCACTGTTGTTAATACAATTGCCACTTTGAGTGCCACCTCATGGACGGCTGTACACATGCATTTGTTGACAAGCTGATAACAAGAGATACAGAACCGGCATCTGAACCTGGACTAAGCGCTAGAATAATATTACACGATTTGACACGAATATGACTCAGGACGACACAGCGTTGCGCAGCCCTGGCAAGGGGTCTTGAGCAGCTCCACCATGATCCACCAAAGTTCACTAGAGCAGTAGCAGCAGTCCGGCCCAGGGTGTTACATAATGTTGCTTTAAATCAGGTGTGTTAGTGTATGTTTTATGACAGACAGTGACAGTAAGACATTTACATTTATGGCATTTATCAGTAAGTAATCACTCACCTGCAGAGCAGGTCAAGGTATTGGACGGAGGCTGGGGCACTGGTTGACTAACAGATGGAACTGAAGTCTGATTGGCTGCTGGTGTGACAGGGTTGAGGTCTATGAGGTTTCCTGTGTCCTGGGCCAACATACAGGACATCGGAGCAGTCAATGGAACCAATGTATGTCATAAATCAAGATAATAACTAGAATACTGTTACATAAAATGTTTTAGGCGTTAATTAAAGGATGATTATGCCGATAATTGACGAATTTACCTGTCCTGCTGGCGTTCTTTGTGTAACGCTGAGTCTCTCGAACCTTTGGAAGCAAATCAAGAAAGACAGAAAACAGAGGAAGCTTAAAGCAAGAGTCATTACATAACTGCAAACTGTGGCAACGATTTCTCATGGGTTTCCTTCAAGAAGGTGGTTGTTGATGTTGATAGACCTCAGTCACGCCCCCTGGTGTTCACTTTAACGATGACAAAACAGCAAACACTAATCTCTGACCTCTGTAATGACATGTGTTCAACATCATGAGAGGCTAGTACATACACTAGCTAAGCCTGAGATGGAGTGGTGTTGTGGTTGAAGCTTTGAAGAAGCACCCTGTGCACTCTGCAGTACCTCCCTCCCCACACATACACACACACACACACACACGGCAGTGTACTACAGCAATCTCCTCATTACATTACATAACCCTGCACACTATTTCTGTAATCCAGCTACTGGAGAAGTATAGAAGACCACATAGCGTTTAGAGCTCTTTTAAAGGCCTTCCTTGTTTATCTAAAGTCTTCTGGAGTCCATCTTTGGAAGACCTCACATAAAGGTCCACTACATGTCCAAATGTTGTGGACACCCCTTCTAATGGCTGAATTCAGCTACTTTCAGTTGCATCCATTGCTGACACAGATGTGCAAATGCACATGCACAGCTTGTCTAGTCAATAGAATAGGACTCTCTGGAGCAGATAAACCTAGTGAACCTATTGGTTAGAGGGGTATAAAGCCCCCCAGTATTGAGCTGTGGAGCAGTGGAAGAACTGTGTTCTCTGGAATGATGGATGGTGGAGCTCCATCCAGCACTTGGGGATGAGTTGGAGAGTTGGGGATGATAAAGTCGGGTGGTGGAGCAATGCTCCTTCAATATCTAGCAGAAACCTTCTTTCCTGGACAGTCACTCCAGTAAAAGCAGTGAATGAGCAGGTGTCCCAATACTTTTGTCCATAAAGTGTAGAATTGATGGAAGGGTAATGGAGAACCTCTCGTAGCGAATGAAAGCATTGTTCAGATCATCATTGATAACCAGCAGCTCTCCAATCAGCTCTTCTTCACACAGGCTGGGGATCAGCTCCACCACTCTCTGCTGCATGCTCTTACAAACGGAGTACAACTGCTGCTCTCACACACAAACACACACACACACACACACACAGGAAAAGAGTGGAAAAAGTGTTAGGTATTAAATCATTTGATTCCATTTCTGAATGATTCAGGTAAAGGTTTGATGCTTCAGTACCTGCAGGAGTTCTGTATCTGAAGGTGAGCTGTCTCCTGGTTTGAGCTGGTTCAGCATCTCGGTCATTACTGTCAGATTTCCCTTAACCAGGTCTAACTCTGCCCTCAGCTTCTGTTTCTAACACACACACACACAGACATGTGACGTTGAGAAATCTGTAGAACCCGGTTCAATTCAGAAAGATTAGCTGTACAAGAAAGAAACAGTGGACCCGACGGGCCGATCATAACACCAAATTTCTAAACACTATAGATATAGCTGATACATGCCAAGTACCTGGTCAGGTGACATGGGGACAGGTGCTCCGTTCGTCTCAGGGGCCTGCGGTGTGTGCGCGGGTGTGGGGCTTGCAGGGTGTGTCCTGGAGACAGCAGGTGCTGGAACAGACGGGGCAGATGTGCCATTTTCCGGGGTGCTCTGAGAGAGGCCACAAAGCACAGATATCAGTCTATCTTGCTCCCCTTTATGAACAGAGGAACTGTTGTTTATGCAAAGGCTGTGCTAGAACGTCTCTGTGTCATCTACAGCTCTAAGATCGCAGTGGGTTCTACTATGTGCTAATATCAGCACAAGCAAGGTGCCCTAGAATGGAAACTGTGTTATCTTGGCATGGTTGGATAATGAAAGTTCAGGAGATGGACGTGACGAAATGTAAACCTCAAACACTCACACATGGCTGTTCCTCCATCCAGCAGAACCAAAACAGAGCTAGAAAACAGGCCATTTTCAAAACCCCCAAACTGTTACATCACAGTCTCAGCTCATTATAGCTACATCAACCCCGTCCAAAGCCCCAGTCAAAGCTGGCTGAACGGTAACATGCAACAGCGACTTCAGGAGAATATGGTGTTGTTGATTCTGGAGAGCAGCTCATCATCTCCAGACTCTGCTAGTTACGGGAACATGGGTTGCGACAGGAACCAGGCATCTTGACTGCGGCTTTTTCTGGGGAGCTCAAACTCGGCATGTGAAGAAGCAAAAGCCAAGGAGGCAAGCAGGGATCCACAACAGGCTAAAAGCTAACCCAAACTGGACTACCTCAGCTGAAGCAAACTGGAGCTGAACTCACACTGTAAGTAAAAGCACACGGTAAGAGTCAAGAAGGTCAAACCTTGGAAAGCGAGCGGGGCAAGGCTAAAAGCTAACCAGCTACGATCTCAACTTGCTAACAGCACATGGCACTGAGAGGACACAATGAGGGGACAGCAGTCTCAATCCAGACTATCTATAAGACTAAGGAATAATTTGTGGGGGGTTTTTGTTAAAACTATAATATGTAGTTTATTTTGAGCCGTTGTGGTCATAAACAAACCAATTATTATTTTATGAGAACTCCATATAAGGAAAATCAGTGTGTTTTATTCTGCGGTAAGATAACAGGGTGGTAAACAGGCTTGTAAAACCGCATCTGCACATTTTTCGCCCAATCGAAGTCACATATTTACTATTTATAAATTAAAAATAATTAAAATATTTAATAAATGCATTGTTTGGCATCTTTAATGCCTAGTTGTGCACACTATTTGCACAATGCTTAAAGGTAGAATATAAAACTAAAGAGGCAAACGACCCTTAAGTGAGCAGAAAATCTAAAACGCTGTGAACTGAGCTGCAAATAAACTGGGAGGCTGTTTAAAAAGAAAGAGCTCTGGCTGAACAGCTCAATCATGCAAGGCAACCACTAGAAACGCAATAACCCAGGCACTGAAGATGTGACCTACGCTTGAGAGGATTTGTTTACTGTCGCTATGGCAACGCTGTCCTGGTGTCAACTTCCTCCCGCTGGCAGTATTTACATTTCAGAAATGAAATAATCTCTGTACGCAGTTTCGGCGTGGGCTGTTATCTCTCTCTTTCTCTCTCTCTTTCTCTTTCTCTTTCTCTCTCTCTCTCTCTCTCTCTCTCTCTCTCTCTCTCTCTGACAATACAACCCGGAAAATGCTAAAAATAAACTAAGCAGGTCAGGCAGTTCTGATCGAGCTGGCCAGCGATGGTCTGTCATATTGAAAAGCATGTTATGCCGAGCCACGCCCCCATAGGAGGGCAAAGTGCAGGGGAAATGTAAACAGTTGTGTTGGGCATTTACCCTGCTGGGGGTGTGTATAGGCGAAAGAGCGTCCAGATCGGTCATGGGAAACTCCAGGCCCCTCCGTTTTAGGTCGTCATACACGCTCACCACCCCAGACAGAGACGGTGCGTTCCGGAAGGCGTCGGCCCAAGCCTGTGAGAAGCAAACACAACAACACAGAGTTGAGGGGAGAAAAAACAGAGAGATAGAACCTGAAATGAACACAGGGGTGATTCAGGCATTCAGCTCTTAAGACGCCTGGGGAATTGAGTGGGGGATCGGAGTGGGGATCAAGGTGGGGGTTTGGCGTGGGGATCAAAATGGGGGTTCGGCGTGGAGATCGGGGTAGGGGATCGGCGTGGGGGTTGGGGTGGGGGTTCGGCGTGGGGTTCAGCGTGGGGATCGGGGTGGGGATCGGGGTGGGGATTGGCGTGGAGATCGGGGTGGGTGATCGGTGTGGGGGTTGGCGTGGGGGATCGGAGTGGGGATCGGGGTGGGGGATGGGGGTAGTGGATCTGGGTGTGGGATCGGAGTGGGGATCCGGGTGGGGGATCGGAATGGGGGATCGGGGTGGGGTATCGGAGTGGGGGATCAGGTGGGGGATTGGGTGGATGTCTTGGTATGTGTTTTTTTGTGGAGTTGATTAGGTAGGTGGGTGGGTGAATGAGTAGGTGGGCGAGTGATTGGGACTGAATGGGTGAGAGGGCAGGAGTTATTAGGAATGTCTGTGTTTGGGTAGGTGGGTGACCGGATTGCTGAGTGAGTAGGGTTGATTGGGTGGTTAAATAGAAGAGGAGTTGGGTGGGTTAGTGGATGATTGGGTCAGAGATATGGGATGGGTGAGTAGGTGGGTAGGGAATGGGGTGGATGGGCTTTGCATCTGTGACATTTCTGCCCACTCTGTCTCTACACCAAGCACTGACGTAGCTTATGAAGAAGATGTGCCTTCTTCCTAAGTTACGTCAGAAGATTAGTGCCAGTGCAGACATTCCACTCCAGTATGAATTAGCTGTAAATGCTAGCTGCTGTTTTTGTGTTTCCAGTTCTTATTAATCTTCCAGGAACAGCTGGTATATTAAAAAGAGATATTTCATGTCCGATGACTTAAAAACTCCCGTTTTAATGTTTTAAGTGTTCCAGATGAAAAGTCCTGAATGGCAGGTAAGCAGTTTCTTGTACCTGCCAGGCTCTTTCCAACAGAGCCAGTGTTGCAGCTGGAAAATGCCCATAAGCAGCCCTACTTTAAGAACAAGCCTCCTTTGTATTCAAAGCTTTTCTTTGCTGAGACTCCAAACAAACCTGAATGAGGCTTAAGACTCTGTCGTGTAAGATCATGGGGGGGTTGTTTTTGGGAAGAATGGTCCGCACCAGCACTCCCTCTACAAACTCCCTGCTGCAGACGTAAACGTGAAAACGATGACCACAGTTCTTCACACAGGTTTCAAGCACCTGGAAGCAGGAAGAGAAAGAGTGTCACCTGAAAACACTGCCACCAAAACCTCTACACTAATGAGCGACCTTCAAATAGTGGTGTAGTAGACACACACACTGTTCAGTATGGAGTTTAGGATGCAGTTTATGTCTAAGTGAGGCCAGACAGGAACAGAGGAACTGAGAGCAGATAACTGAGAGACCAGACAAGAGCAGATAGCAAGATCTTACAGTCAGTGCCAGCATGACTTCTCTGAAGTTCTTATTTCCCACAATCTTCTTCTTTATGGCTCTTATTGCATCTTTGGGCCTGAAAACACAAGATTATAGTAATTCATGGCAACTGTTTAGACTCGAAACCTTGAAAGACTTGACTTTCTATCACTACCAACTGAAAAACCTCACAAACACTGTCAAATGCTCTCATTCTGGACTGAACCGATAAGGCGAAGCTTGTATTGGCAAAATGATTACACCAAAAATGAGAAACAATGAGGCCAGAAGCCCCATTTGTTGATGTTACAGCCATACCCTTCATCTGTCTCGTTGATAATGTCACAGATTTCCATGTTGATGGCCCAGTCCTCAGCCTGCAGGGCGGCGCTAGTGGCTCTCTCTGTATAAAAAAACAGCACAATATGCATACTTAGCCCGTTTATGAGCGGGTTAATGACCAACACTCACTCAAAGCACGTCACAACAGCCCAAAGCCCATCAGCTCTCTCCTCTGAGGCAGCCTCTGTTTTTTCATCTGACAGGAAAAGCTAACCCACTTTTTGCTATTTTGGAATAATGAGGTTTTGAGACGTATTTCTGTGCTTACAGTTAAAATTTAGAGCTATGCTGGTGCCTGATATTCATCTTATACTGCTAAATATCTGAACGTCAAAGTTCATGCACTGAAAATTCTGTAATTCAGTACTAAACTGTCAGTATTTGAAAAACTGTCAGTATTTGAAAAATTAATTTGATGCTTTGCTAAAATATAGACATTTTATTCATTTATACTTAATCCGGGCAGATTGAGTCTGAATTAATGAACTCATTTAAATATTTAATTGGAGTTGGGGATGATGAGGTGGGGTGGTGAACATCCTAAACATCTTGACCTCACAAATATGCTCAAATATTGCTGAATGCAAGCAAATCCTCACAGCAATGCTCTTCCAAAATCTAATAGAAAGCCTTCTTTCCTGGACAGTTACTCCAAACAGTTACTCCAACAAATGCAGGAGAAACTCTTTTTAATACCCTTGATTTCAGAAGAAATAATGAATGTGTCCCAATACTTTTGTCAATATAGTGCATTTTAGGAGAAGGACCAACTAGGATCCACTAAAAGTGTGTGACTGTTTCTTACTGTAAAAAAGACCAGCGGAAAAGTAAAAATACCCATTAACATCATGATATAGAAAGTAATCAAGGCAGGTTCATTCAAAATAAAAAAATTATAATTATTTTAGCTGAATCCTATAATTACGACAGTCAAAAATCAGTAGGAGCTGCTTTCATAGCTTAGTTTTGCATATTGAAACATCCATATCACAGAGGTCAATATTCCGATAAGGCCTAATACATATTGTTTACATAAACAGGCAGAGAAAGTGGACGTCCCGTGTGTCCAGCACATGATAAATCTCAACAGCTTTACACTCCCTGAAGTTCACAGAGACAGATATGTCATTTCTCCCCCACTCACTGACTCCCCCCCCCCCTCTCTCTCTCTCTCTCTCGCTCTCGCTCTCTCTCTCTCTCTCTCCCCTTCACCCTAATGTTCACATTAATATCACAAATGCCTGGAGTTTCTCAGAGAGTGTGTGTTCAGAGGCAGCTGACTGTCACATGAAGGAGGCAGAGTGAGAGAGAGCAGGAGAGGGAGAGCATGAAGGAGGGAATTAGGGAATTAAAAAGCCCCTCAGAAAGGAGGTCTCAGCAGGGTGGAACTCATGTGAGCTCTGCTTTGGTCCGGATCACACGGGGCGGGCTATTTCTTCTGCCTGCTGTTCCTGGAGCTGTGGAAGGCACTATGTACAACATGTAATTAGAGTTAATAATAACTTTAATACTACACATAATAATGTGTGTGTGATGCGTGATCATTTCACGATGATTGCTTTTTTTCCTGGTCATGTGTTCACTATGCAGAAACTTCACTTTTGCTGTTTTCACTTTGTGACATAATGCAAATGAGGAACGGACCAATAGAAATGCTCCAAAATTGTTTTCCTTCTCCTGTAAAGTTGCTAGTATTTTTACAGGAGAAGGAAAAATTCTATTTCAATGGAAATCAATGTAAAAGATTTCACTTTGGAGCGTTTCTATTGGTCTGTTCATCATGTGTGTGTAGACAATAATAATAATAATAATAATAAAACTAACAAAAATGGACATATTTCTGAACTTGTTTGTGTATCCCCCTTTCTAAAGCCCTGAAATCCTCTCTGACCTAAATATGGTATGATCCCGCTTTTCTCAACGCTGAAATAAGTAAAGAAGAAATGTCGCTCTCACACAGAAAACTTCACTTTTGTCGTAACTTTCACCTCCTGACATAATGTAAATGATGAATGGACCAATAGAAATGCTACAAAATTATGGATTTTTTATTTAGATTTTTTTTACATGAAGTGGCTCCAGCATAAGGGCTATTTCAACCATTCCTAGAGCTGCTTCCTAGAGAAGTGAGCTCCTGAGAGACCGGCTCACTTATTCACTATATAGTGTTTCCTACATAGTGAACACATTAATATGGATTTTTTTACATAGACTTCCATTGAAAGCTAAGAGAACTTTTACTTTTCAAAGTTGCTAGCATTTTTACAGGAGACGGAAAATCCTCTTTCAATGGAAGTCAATGCAAAAGATTTCACTTTGGAGCGTTTCTATTGGTCTGTTCATCAGAAAACTTCACTTTTGCCGTTACTTTTACTTCCTGACATAATGCAAATGATAGAAATGCTCCAAAATTATGGATTGGATGGATTTTTTTTTTTTAAATGAAGTGTAAAACCATTTCTAAGTATTTTAACCATTCCTAGAGCTGCTTCCTAGAGAGGTGAGCTCCTGAGAGACCGGCTCACTTATTCACTATATAGTGTTTCCTACATAGTGAACACATGAATATGGAATATTATATTTGTTCATTGACTTCCATTGAAAGCTAAGAGAACTTTTCCTTCTTCTGTACAGTTAGCTAGGTTTTTGTGTGATAGAACCATTATGCAAGAACAACCTTTAGAACCAGGATTATAAGGGGGGGGGGGGGGGGGGCTGCCTAGTCTTAACTCCAGTCCTATCTGAAATACATCACCATAAAGATTAACAGTCAGACTTTGAATTTACCATCAGACTGTACAGTACATGAAAAGCCCAGTTCCTCATATTTACCCCAGCTCAGTGACATTTGGACACGCCCACTGTCTGCCAACACTGACGACTGTGTACGAAATAAATAAATAATAAATAAATAAATAAATAAATAATTCATACTTTGAGAAACTTTATGGCTACTGTAAATAAGCTCATATTTTTGAAATATTTTATAAAAAATATTGTCTGAAATTAAAAACAAAAATAAATGAAAAAAAGAGAAGAACAATTTGAAGCTCGTGAGGCTCGTCGTGTGGTTTCTGGTTAACTATGTAATGTTTACGAATGGAGGAAGCTGGATTCTAGCTGGATTTCAGCCATTTAGCTCGGTTCTGAGCTCATTACACACAGGCAGAGGGTTAAAGACACTCACGGATCCGCTGGCCGACCGGAGAGGAGAAAGGGCTCCCGATAAGGAAATCCATTTTTCTTCAGAAAGGCGCAGAAATGCTGTTTATTCATGAGTCTCTGAAACTCACGCTCAGTCAGCCGGTGGAAGCGCGCGTTCACGAGAACTGAACTCTGAACGCGCGATCACGTGAAAGGGCAAGTGTAGGAAGTGGAGCGGAGCTGGGAGGCAGGCAGGCACGCTCACTAGGTTAGATGGACGCTCTGTGTCCAAATGTTTGTGGACACCCCTTTTTTAGGCACATATTCAGCTACTTTTTTGTTGTCCCGTTGCTGACACAGATGTGCAAATGCACACACACACATGCACACAATATTGCCAATACAATAGGACTCCCTGAGCTGTGGAGCAGTGGATGAACTGTGTTCTCTGGAGGGATGGGTGGTGGTCCGGCCAATACTTTTGGGACGAGTTGGTGGAGTTGGGAGGATGTTGGGCTGAAGAAGTGGTGGCTCAGCTGTTAGAGCTCAGGGGTCTTGATGACAGGGTTGTGGGTTCGATACCTGGGCTCAACAAGCTGACGCTTTTGGGCCCTTGAGCAAGGCCCTGCCTCCTGGAGTCGGCTGCCCACCACTCTGGGTGTGTGTGTGTGTGTGTTCACTACCACAGATGGGTAACAGTAGAAAGCCTTCTTCCCAGGACAGTAGAGAAAGTTACTCCAACAAAGGCTACCATTGGTTTCTTAAGAAGCAATGAATGAGCAGGTGTCCCAATACTTTTGTCCATGATTATGATGAATTGATGTAGGCCTATTTCTGTTCTCAAATCATAACGGGCTGCTTTTCGGACTGTAATCTTTATGCCGTTGTGCTTCTCTGGACCCTGCCTTCTTCAGGACCAGGCTTGGGAATCACTGCGTTATTTGAGACCTAACAGGTCCGAAAATGAGACAGACGGGGCAGGACCGAGCAGACCTCAGTTCCTATGCTGGCCTGATGTTTTGGAGATGTGCTGACCCAGATGTTCAGCTAGTCATCTTAGGCTTGTCCATTTTTCCAGCTTTATACACACCAAGACCTGCTTAATACACTATATATGGACAAAAGTATTGGGACACCTGCTCATTCAAGTATTAAAAACAGTTTATCCTGCTTTTGTTGGACTAACCGTCTCTACTAGATTTTGCTGAGAGCATTGCTGTGAGGATTTGGTTGCATTCAGCAAGAAGAGCAAGTCAATGAGGTCAGGATGTTGGACAAGAGCTGCTTAATACACTATATGGACAAAAGTATTGGGACACCTGCTCATTCGAGTATTAAAAACAGTTTATCCTGCTTTTGTTGAAGTAACCATCTCTACTAGATTTTGCTGAGAGCATTGCTGTGAGGATTTGATTGCATTCAGTGAGAAGAGCAAGTCAGTGAGGTCAGGATGTTGGAAAGGAGTTTCTAGGAGATTCAGGACAGGGTTGAGGGTGGATGAACTGATGGTTTTGCCCCTCCCATTTAATCAATGGATGCACAATCCTTTTAAACCTTTTATTTTTTTTAAACACACAAACCATCAACAGGCCTTTTCTGACCATGTGTTACTATACAAGTACTATGTGCACATAAACAAATGTACTATTGACAACGAGACATTGGCACAGTCCTGGGCTACCAACTAGCCAATTTAAGGCAGTCTACCTGCACTACCAATCCAGTTTATAATGTAACTCCCTCACTTTAAAGTGTTAGGATAGGGAGGTGTAGCACCTTTGTGAAATAAGAGAACATTCATTAAAAAAAACACACACAAAAAAGGAATAATTTACTACTAAATCAAATAAAAAGCCGTATATATGAGTATGGCTCCTACTAATACACAGTTAATCTATGCAAATGAAGCTCCGTGCCCCTAAGACTACATTACATTAGTGGATTATCTTACAGGCCTCGTCACATATTACAGTTGTCAGTTAGCTTGCTCAAACCACAGGCTACGTACACAGCAAGGGACTCGTGCTATTCTTAGACTACTACACAAACGAGTTGTCGTTGTGGTTGCGGCCGCCTCCGATGCAAAACAAGAAAGCAGGGCTCAGTAGTGGTTTCAGTGAAAACACACAACTGCAGCAAAAGCCTGGCACTGTCTCTCTCTCCACAACAGTGCTCTGCCGGCCGCCCGTTTCCCCTCTCGGCGAGGCAGGGAGGGGGTGGAACCCGTTCCGTTCAACTGATAGAAAACTTGTGTGTTGCGTGTACATGCGGATTACGTTTGAGTCCAGGTAGAAGCAGCTTCTCTCTGAGGTTTAGAATGGGATGGGGCCGTAGTAGGCGGTGTAGGCCGCCACGATGCCGTTTGTGTCGGCCATTTCGTCGCAGGCCACGTTGACTTCACACACCTCTCTCAGGCTGGATAGAAACAGAAAAACATTCAAGACTTAAAAAGCAGTACAGCTGGTCTATACATCTCTTATACACATACATAGACTGTCAACCCCTAGAATAGAATAGAATAGAATAGAATAGAATAGAATAGAATAGAATAGAACAGAACAGTAAGAAATAGAACAGAGTAGAACAGAGTAGAATAGAATAGAACAGAGTAGAATAGAATAGAACAGAGTAGATCAGAATAGAATAGAGTAGAATAGAGTAGATCAGAGTAGATCAGAATAGAACAGAGTAGATCAGAGTAGAATAGAGTAGATCAGAGTAGAATAGAATAGAACAGAGTAGAATAGAGTAGAACAGAGTAGAATAGAATAGAACAGAGTAGAATAGAGTAGAACAGAGTAGAATAGAATAGAACAGAGTAGATCAGAATACAATAGAGTAGAATAGAGTAGATCAGAGTAGATCAGAATAGAACAGAGTAGATCAGAGTAGAATAGAGTAGATCAGAGTAGAATAGAGTAGAATAGAGCAGAACAGAGTAGAATAGAGTAGAATAGAGCAGAACAGAGGAGAATAGAGCAGAACAGAGTAGAATAGAGCAGAACAGAGTAGAATAGAGTAGAATAGAGCAGAACAGAGTAAAATAGAGTAGAACAGAGCAGAACAGAGTAGAATAGAGTGGAATAGAGTAGAATAGAGCAGAACAGAGTAGAATAGAGCAGAACAGAGTAGAATAGAGTAGAATAGAGCAGATTAGAGTATATCAGAGTAGAATAGAGTAGATCAGAGTAGAATAGAGCAGAACAGAGGAGAATAGAGCAGAACAGAGTAGAATAGAGCAGAACAGAGTAGAATAGAGTAGAATAGAGCAGAACAGAGTAAAATAGAGTAGAACAGAGCAGAACAGAATAGAATAGAGTAGAATAGAGTAGATCAGAGTAGATCAGAATAGAACAGAGTAGATCAGAGTAGAATAGAGTAGATCAGAGTAGAAAAGAGTAGAATAGAGCAGAACAGAGTAGAATAGAGTAGAATAGAGCAGAACAGAGGAGAATAGAGCAGAACAGAGTAGAATAGAGCAGAACAGAGTAGAATAGAGTAGAATAGAGCAGAACAGAGTAAAATAGAGTAGAACAGAGCAGAACAGAGTAGAATAGAGTGGAATAGAGTAGAATAGAGCAGAACAGAGTAGAATAGAGCAGAACAGAGTAGAATAGAGTAGAATAGAGCAGATTAGAGTATATCAGAGTAGAATAGAGTAGATCAGAGTAGAATAGAACAGAGTACAATAGAGTACAATAGAGTAGATCAGAGTAGAATAGAACAGAGTACAATAGAGTAGAATAGAGTAGATCAGAGTAGATCAGAGTAGAATAGAACAGAGTACAATAGAGTAGAATAGAGTAGAATAGAGCAGAACAGAGTAGAATAGAGCAGAACAGAGTAGAATAGAGTAGATCAGAGTAGATCAGAGTAGAATAGAGTAGAATAGAGTACAATAGAGTAGAATAGAGTAGAATAGAACAGAGTACAATAGAGTAGAATAGAGTAGAATAGAGTAGAACAGAGTACAATAGAGTAGAATAGAGCAGAACAGAGTAGAATAGAGTAGAATAGAGTAGAATATAGTATATTTGAGTAGAATAGAGTGGAATAGAATAGAGTAGAATAAAGTAGAACAGAGTAGAATAGAATACTGTACCTTTCCAGCTGGACAGGAGTGAGGTTTGTACCAGTTGGGCCTGCTCTCCTGTGTCTCCTCAGCATGGATGTGGCTACAGATCTCTTCACCATCACATGCTCAGGTCCTGGTGTGGCTGCAATTCAACACACACACACACAGAGTCACACACACACACACACAGAGTCACACACAGGCTCCACCACCACGCTTCTGTCCACTCTGCTCCTGGACGGGCAGACTGAAATCTCTGGGATTTCTGAACTCACCTTCAGCACTAATAGAGTTGGACTCAGAAGAGGAGGAGTCAGATGCTGAGTCGGACGCTGAGTCGGATGCTGAATCTGAGGCAGAGGAAGAGTCGGAGGCGGAGGACGAGTCAGAGGCGGAGGACGAGTCAGAGGCGGAGGAAGAGTCGGAAACTGAGGAGTCGGCGTCAGGATCAGCGGGAGCGGCTGTAGGATCAGCTTCAGGATCAGCTTCAGGATCAGCTTCAGGATCAGTGATGACGTCTGGGTACACTACACACACACAGGGAGTAGAGAACACTCTGAGTATAGAAGCTCGGGAGGTTCTCTGTTCTCCTCTAAATGCAGGAGAACATTTCACAAGCATGGTCTTCAGCCTTTAGGATATTCAGGGATATTTAAAGAAGAATTCCACCATAGTCTTACCTCCCATGGACATGCAGGCAGCCAGCACAGCAAAGAGGACGAGGAGGGTGAAGGTCTTCATCTTTTCTTCAATGGCTTGAGTTCGGTTCTTCTTCTTCTTCTTCTTCTTCTTCTTCTCTTCTTGCTCAGTTTTCCCTCCTTTCTCCTCGAGCACCTTTATACTCTTCCCAACTCTCCACACAACTGTTGTCGAGGTTTGGATTGGTTCGGGAATCGAATGACACCAAACCCCCTTTCTGCATTCCAAAACACACATACACCCACACACACTCTCACACACACTCTCACACACATACATCTGTACACATATGCGATCCAAATACCGCATTCTAAATCAGTCATATGTGCATCTAAACTTTATATAATCCCGTCTAAACCACCAGCGATTTTGAGGCGGCTGTCTGGGAATACTGGGAATGTATTTTAGTAAATAAATGGTCGATACGTCTGGAGGGGGAAATCGTATTATATAAATTTAGGCCTTTTTTTACACATCTGCTTTGACCAATAAACAGAGCAAGCAGTGACCTTGAAGCTTTCCTGTATGCTTCTACACTCGGCCAGATGTGAAGGTGTCACTGTGTTAGATTATATATTAGGAGGTGTATTGAACCTTAAACCACTCGGCACATCTGGATGGTTCTCAGACTTTTCTATATATTGTTGTTTTTATATAGAGTAGAACGGAGTAGAACAGAGTAGAATAGAGTAGAACAGAGTAGAATAGAGTAGAATAGAGTAGAACAGAGCAAAATAGAGTAGAACAGAGTAGAATAGAGTAGAACAGAGCAGAACAGAGTACAATAGAGTAGAACAGAGCAAAATAGAGTAGAACAGAGTAGAATAGAGTAGAACAGAGCAGAACAGAGTACAATAGAGTAGAACAGAGCAGAACAGAGTAGAATAAAGCAGAACAGAGTAGAATAAAGTAGAACAGAGTACAATAGAGTAGAACAGAGCAGAACAGAGTAGAATAAAGTAGAATAGAGTACAATAGGGTAGAAAAGAGTAGAATAGAACAGAACAGAGTAGAATAAAGTAGAACAGAGTACAATAGAGTAGAACAGAGTAGAATACAGTAGAATAGAGTAGAACAGAGAACAATAGGGTAGAAAAGAGTAGAACAGAGTAGAATAGAGTAGAACAGCAGAACAGAGTAGAATAAAGTAGAACATAGTAGAACATAGTAGAATAGAGTAGAATAGAGTATAATAGAGTAGAACAGAGTGGAACAGACCAGAACAGAGCAGAACAGAGTAGAATAGAGTAGAACAGAGTAGAATAGAGTTGAATAAAGTAGAATAAAGTAGAACAGAGTAGAATAGAGTAGAATAGAACACTGTACCTTTCCAGCTGGACAGGAGTGAGATGGATGGATGCTGAGGAGACACATCTGGATGGTTCTCAGACTTTTCTATATATTGTTGTTTTTATATATTTTTAAGCTTAATTTTATATTTATATCAATTTTTACTCAGCATATCACTGTGTTCTGTCCAAAAACCATGGTAATGTTTCAGCAGAAGGGAAAACACAGAGGGGGGGTTGTATTATTTATGCACAAAGATCTGATCAGATGGGTATCGGCTCGATTAACCTGATTGGGACATCCCTAGTACCTACTTTTCTTTACGGAACCAAAAGTGCCACCAAAAGTTCTTCAGCATCTCATAAGAGTCCCCTTCAGGCTGAGGCCTGCATGTGCCCAAACTTTTGACCAGCAGTTGTATATTAGAACCAGATACTGTATGTTTGATACGGTCTGGAATCAACCGCTCGTTCACATATCAGAGCTAGAAGACATGTTTCCATTTAGCATGGGCAAAAGTATTGGGACACCTGCTCGTTCATTGTTTCTTCTGAAATCAGGGGTATTAAAACGAGTTGATCCTGCTTTTGTTGAAGGCTTTCTACTAGATTTTGGATGATCACAACCCAACCTCACCTTCAACTTCCCAACTCTTTTCAAATGTACTGGAGGAAGCACCAAATATCATTCCAGAGAACATAGTTCTTCCAGTGCTCCACAGCATGAATGCTGGGGGGCTTTATACCCCTCTCTACACTCTTAAAAATAAAGGTGAGTGATGACTGATGCCCTAGAAGAACCACTTTTGGTTCCATAAAGAATGTGGATGTCTGTCATAGAGATGTGTGAGTGTGAAGAACCTTTAAAAGAACCCCATAAAATGTTCTCTTGATGCAAAGGTTCTCCATCAATTTAAAGATCACATCTTCTATGGTTCTTCTATGGCTTCGCTCAAAGAACCTTCTGTAGCACCTCTTTTTTTTAAGTGTAGTCCACTCCTAGCATTAGGCATGGTGTGAGTAGGTGCATGTTTATCTGCTCCAGAGGGTCCTATTCTTTTGGCAATACTTCTATACAGGGACAAGGCTTTGTGTGAGTGTGTATTTGCACATCTGTGCCAGCAATGGGTGCAACTTAAAGTAAGTGTCCACAAACATTTGGACCCTACAGTATACATGCTCTGTGCTGGTCAGGCAGGACTGTGGCCATTCAAACCGTCCTGTAAACAGAATGTGGGTCAGGTTAGAATTCCGCACTGAACCATACATTGTCTGTAACATATGATTAGATCCTGCTGGCTCTTCCCATCGATTTGACTCCTTGTTCATATGAAGCAGTCGCCCTCCCACGCAAGCCATGAAGGTCACCATCCGCCTGAGCTGGAGCAGCAAGGGGAACTCGCCGGAACTCATAATGTGAGAAAGTTTAATTAGAGGTCCGTCCTGCTCTCTCTCTCAAACCGCTGTCAGGCCCAGCAGACTTTACAGCAACGCTCTGAAGCTTGGCAGAGCTTTTCTGTATGTTTGTTTGTATTTTTGGAGAGCCATATGTTGAGGGGACGGACATATATACGGGCAGGAGCTGGACTGTTTTGACTGATATGATTATTTATGGCAAGAGTTAATTACTGGGGCCTGTGAGGCACACGGCCAGTGGCCTACAGAGGCAAACATGTGTGCTTTCTGTGGGTGGAGGGCATGCAGGGTGTGCGGTTTGTGTAAAGAAACACACATGCTATTACACACATACATCCAATACATGATTGAAGACGGCAGCAAGTGAGCCGTCAGATCATGCGGTTGATGGGTTGGAAGCAGGAGAAATGGGCAAGCATGCGAATCTGAGCCAAACTGTGACTGGGTCAGAACATCTCCAAAACATCAGGCAGGTCATAGGCAGGTGTGGGGTGTTCCCAGCATGCAGTGGTCAGTACCTACCAAAAGTGCCCCAAGAAAGGACAATCCTGATGGTGAACCAGCGATGGCCTGTGGCCCCATTGATGCTCATGGAGGCCCTATCTCACAACTTACAGGTATTATTGGATCTGCTGCTTGAACATCCTGCTGCCAGAGGTTTTGTGGAATCCATCCCTCAACACTGTGCCCACTTCCAGTCCACTCTATTAGACACTCCTACCTACCTAGTTGGTCCACCTTGTAGATGTAAAGTTGGAGGCAGAAGCTCATCAGTTGGTCATCCTCTAGTGCTTCATAAGGGCTCACAGGATGCTGCCCACAGGACGCCAAAAGATCGCTCAAATAAGACCCCCAGTGTCACTGCAGTGCTGAGAATGACCCACCACCCAAATAATAGCTGCTCTGTGGTGCTCTGTGAACTACACAGTGCTCCTATATGGTCAGCGGAGCTGATAGTATGGACAATGAGTGTAGAAATAAGTGGTGTTAATGTTATGGCACATCTGTATATATCTATCATCACAGCATCTGTGTGGTTGACCTGTCTTTTCCTTATGAGTCTTTCTGTGTGGAGTGTGTGTGTGTGTTATTCTTGGTGGGCTGGATTGGTCTTGGCCACTCTGTGTGTAATTTCAGTGTCTGCTGCAGGGCCCCTTTCGTGGAGTTTGTCCCGATGAGCCGGACAGTTTGGAGAAAACATCACCGCATCTGTATTGTATCCGATGCTGCCCGGGCTATGCTATAATTTTACAAATGTGAGTGATGTGTTATTCTTGAGTTTTTCATGCAAACGGCCGTTTCTCCGGTCACTCAGCCAGTGACCACAGCGCAAAACACCGGTGACTAACAAGCGTGGACTGTGAACAGAGAACTGAGCATCCAAACCAATCATGGGTTCTCCACCAGAACCTGGTGTGATCTCACGTTTACGGCAATCTAGCACCATGACATATTCCTTAAGTATTCTGTTCCTGATGATTGGTGGTGATGGTGGTGGTGGTGTCTGCTTTTGAGGAACGCTGTGGTTTAGTAAAAGGCAAAATTCCACAGGCCGAGGCCTTACAAAGCCTCTA
Organism: Salminus brasiliensis; assembly: GCF_030463535.1. Taxonomy (NCBI): domain Eukaryota; kingdom Metazoa; phylum Chordata; class Actinopteri; order Characiformes; family Bryconidae; genus Salminus; species Salminus brasiliensis. The sequence continues at coordinate 3,581,811 of NC_132884.1, forward strand.
TTCCTGTTACTCTCCCTCTCTTTCTGTAACCATGTTCTGGAGAATAATAAGGTTTTATGTTGTTTAATGGAGCTCATAAACAACTAAATGAGAACATGACCCAGATCACACTCATATACACACACACAGACTGTCCGAATTGTGTGTGGACTTCAAGGGTACTCAAGGCTAGGTAAATTTAAGTGTGCTGGTAAACGGCAGTGAGTACAAATACAAGGCTTCTACGTTCTTCTAGGCCTTGGAGTCAGATACAGCTGTCTAGAAAACCTTGCGTGACCCATAAGCACAGGTTTGGTCAAATAAGCAGCTATAAAAATGTCCTGGATTCAGAGCAGAGGAGATCTATCAATCTAGACGTTGAGAGGTTTTTCATCCAACGTTATGTCTGGCTCTTCTGTAAACATCACTCTGAGCTCGGTTCAGCAGACGGTTAGTCATGGAATCACTCCCTACTTCAGAAGTAGTGCACTATGTAGTGTGTCAAGCATTTTGTAGTGAAATCTCAATGGTTTTACTCCCTATGTAGTTCACTACTGAACACCCACAATGCATTGCAAAATGTAGTGTACCAAATTTTCAATGTATACTATAATGCAATGCGGTCTTTCCACCCATGAAGAAGCTGTTGCATGGTTTTAGAAAGTGTAGTAATGAAAAGAGACTAAAATACTAGAAACTGAAGTTCTCAGACGTTCTCAGAAGGTTTCAGAAGCATATTTCAAATCACAGAATAAATCTGACAAAACCATCATGAATCGTTTGTAGCGTTGGCTCAGAAAAACACACAAAAACTGGCTTGTTCTGGCTACTGCCTGCTGCAAAGCTTGTTGACCAGCTTAGCTTTTGACCAGCTTAGCGTATGTTTGAGTTGGATGGTTTAGCTGGTCTACAAGCATGATCAATCTGACCAAGCTTAACAACCACTATGAACAAAAAAAGGGTGCGATGCCAGTCCTGCAGACAACCGGCCTCTTCAACCAAGGCTGCCGATCAAGTTAATCTGATATCTGGGGGGGGGGGGGGGGGGGGGTTGGAGACACTGGAGATGGAAAGACAGTTGAGAGCAGAAAATGAGATGGGCTGTTTTGTCATTGAAACATATAAGGATGGGCAGAGCCACACGTCATACTGCAACCAGCCAGCAGAGGCACTAGACCTGTGGTGGCTTTGCTTTCAAGAGACGTTGCACTGTCCATGTTCTTCTGCAGCCATTGTTTTCCTCACAAGAAGTCCTGCAAAGCTCATATCATTTTTGCTCTAACAACATCTAGCTAAATGGCACGCCTCAGACTGTGAGAATAGTAAGCTATGCATTGCCCTGGATATCCTAAACTGACCGACATGAACGTGTGGTCTCGCCTCTGCCAGCTTTATGCATATGCATTATGCGCTTAAATTAGCAGCCGTAAAGTCTATAAGCGTTAAACTGGCGGTTGGTCTGCTACACTACACAGCCACATGAGGAACTGGACAGTGTAAAAGTGTAAAAGCTCTCCTCAGGAAGTCACAGAAGAACACAGCGTGACTTTTGAGGCCTACATGACCGCAGCTGCTACGGCCTAATGAGGACAATTAGACAAACCACACATATGCACTATGGGAATCATATTAGCTTCAGCACAGGAGGTTCTGTAGAGTCATTTGTGTGGAATATGACTGAGCTGATCTTACGGGATGAGCCTCAACTTAGCCTCATCTCTCAGAAGTAGGTAGCATTGGTACATGCTAGCTTTGACTATATGGGAATGCAGACAGTACACAGATAGGCTAGCTAGCAGAAAGCTAGCACAGGTGAGACAACATCATGGTGGGCAGTTTAGGATATCCAGGGCAATGCATTGTTCAATCTAAAACCGTTCACAATTAGTTAGCGCTAAAAATACGTCAGCTTTCCAGGACTAGGTGCCTCAGCTAGGCTAGCTTCGGTGAGCTGGCACTACTTGGCTAGCTAAGCAAGTTTTTTGCGATGTCTAAATGTGATGGGCATAAACTTTACAAATTTACAAGAAACCCACAGTGCTCTTTTTACCTAGCTTGTTAGTTTGCGCTATATGTCCAAATGTGGACATTTGTGGACATTTGAGGACACCCCATTCTAGTGAATGTGTTCAGGTTTCAGTACTTTAAGCTGCACCCAGATGTGCAAATGCACACACCTACATACACACAGCTTGTCTATTCTCTTTAAAGACGTACTGCCAATAGAATAGGACCATGAACTCTATTAGCACCAGGTAGAAATACGGTAAAAATGCAGTGGCGCTTTAAATGAGCAGGTAAAACCAGCTCCTACAAGGCCTGTTGATCAACAAGAGCAAGAGCGAGGCAGGGAGGCGGAAGAGGGTTCACCGAGAGCAGCAAGCAGATGTGGGTTCACCTCTGGCATCTACCGTCACGGTCAGACACCACAAACAAACCCAGCCAGCCGCAGTGTGTGTGTGTGTGTGTGTGTGTGTACGTTACACAGCACTGCAGAAGTGTAGACGCTACAGGCTGTGTACTGGAGGCCTGTACGGGACCAGACTGCATAATTACAGTGAGACTTTATCTGGTTTAGTGCACAATGTTTTTAGCAGAGTTAAGCCCTTGACTCTCTCTCTCTCTCTCTCTCTCTCTCTCTCTCATTCTTTCTCGTTCAGCCTCTCTCGCTCCTTTTCTGCAGAACTTCCCACACTTTCCGTCCAAATCCAGTGTTTTATTGATAGCACCATACTAACCTCGGCATTCTCTCGTCCAGGAATGCACTCGGGAAATAAATCATGCAATCATGGAATTGCTGGACGGTCAGAGCATGATCAGGACCGCATGCTGCTGTACTCTGACTGCAGGGGCTCCATGGCATTGATTATTGGAAACACCCACCTACCTGTACCTCCAGCAAGTGGCCACCATCGGAGGGCGATGTGGCAAAAAATGCAGCATTGCGATACTGGCCTGGGATAAGCGATGTTCATGATCATGATATTTAGTTTTTCAAATGTTTGCTAAGTAATTGAACCAGCGAACCAGTAGAAGCAGTTAAAAAAGGACATCCTGTCAGCTACAGGTAGGAGAATGTAGTGTTAGGAGCCTTGCCCAAGGACTGTTACTGGTGTAGAGCCATGTGCTTATCCAGCCAGGGCACTGAATCCTAGTCTGCCTAGAAAAAGGCCACAATTGAGGGCTATCCTACAGAGCAAACATTTGGACAAAAGTATTGGGACACCTGCTTATGCACTGTTCTTCTGAAATCAAGGGTGTTAAAAAGAGTAACTGTCTCTACTGTCCAGGGAAGAAGGCTTTCCACTAGATTTTGGATGAGCATTGCTGTGAGGATTTGATTGCATTCATCAACAAGAATGTTAGCGAGGTCAGGATGTTGGATGATCACCACCCCACCCACCTCACCACCTCCAACTCCCCAACTCATCCCAAAAGTACTGGATGGAGCTCCACCCACCCAGGACTAACGTTGTTGTGCCAGATACCACACGTCCCTCTCTCTCTCTCTCTCTCCCTCTCTCTCCCTCACCATACAGCTCAACATCTCCAGCTCATCATCATCATCTCGCCATTTACAGTGTGTTGTGGCTTCAGTGTTTTCTCAACTGTTGACCTCACGCTGAGTACAGTATACCACCACAAACACGTCCCATCACACTCCGTGGTTTAGATAGCTAAACATTATCTCTCTCGCTCCCTTTCACTTTCTCTCTCTGTCTGTCATGCCTGCAAGCTTGGCATGTTATGCTGATCCTAGATCAGTCCTGTGGTTTTGTTCTGAAAAGGGAAAGTTAGGGCTTGGGTGGAAAGTGCTGTTTATAGATCAGCGTGAGGCCCCAGATTTCTGGATTTCCCCGTGTAGTAGCTCCTGCTTTCTATTCTAAGGAAGACTGCTCATTATCCAGCTCCAGTCTGCTCTTCAGCGACCCAGAGCAAAAACACGCTTCCAGCATTTTTATAAAGGTTTGTATATGATTTAGAGGAAATAACAGACTTTAGACAGTGTAAAGAACGCCATTTACTATTAGAGCATAAGACAGTATTAGGTGAGCATCAAATAGTATTAGGCGAGTACTAGACAGTATAAGGTGAGTACTAGATAGTATTAGGTGAGCACCAGATAGTATTAGGCGAGTACTAGACAGTATAAGGTGAGTACTAGATAGTATTAGGTGAGCATCAAATAGTATTAGGCGAGTACTAGACAGTATAAGGTGAGTACTAGATAGTATTTGGTGAGCACCAGATAGTATTAGGTGAGCATCAAATAGTATTAGGTGAGCATCAAATAGTATTAGGTGAGTACTAGACAGTATAAGGTGAGTACTAGATAGTATTAGGTGAGCACCAGATAGTATTAGGTGAGCATCAAATAGTATTAGGTGAGCACTAGACAGTATAAGGTAAGTACTACATAGTATTAGGTGAGCACCAGATAGTGTTAGGTGAGCAGTCAAATAGTATTAGGTGAGCACTAGACAGTATAAGGTGAGTACTAGATAGTATTAAATGGGCACTAAACAGTATAGGTGACCACCAGACAGTATAAGGTGGGAAACAGATAGTAATAGGTTACCACCAGACAGTATAACGTGAGCAACAGAAAGTATTAGGTAAGCACTAGAAAGTATTAGGTGAGCACCAGATAGTATTAAGTGAGCAAAAGGTTGTATTAGGTGAACACCAGGAAGTATTAGGTGAGCACCAGATAGTATTAGTATTATATACACTTGAGTTGTGTATGTGTTACTAGCTGAAGCTATATACTTTAGACAGTGTAAAGAACGCCATTTACTATTAGAGCATAAGACAGTATTAGGTGAGCACCAGATAGTATTAGGTGAGCATCATATAGTATTAGATGAGCACTAGACAGTATAAGGTGAGTACTAGATAGTATTAGGTGAGCACCAGATAGTATTAGGTGAGCAGTCAAATAGTATTAGGTGAGCACTAGACAGTATAAGGTGAGTACTAGATAGTATTAGGTGAGCACCAGATAGTATTAGGTGAGCAGTCAAATAGTATTAGGTGAGCATCAAATAGTATTAGGTGAGCACTAGACAGTATAAGGTGAGTACTAGATAGTATTAGGTGAGCACCAGATAGTATTAGGTGAGCAGTCAAATAGTATTAGGTGAGCATCAAATAGTATTAGGTGAGCACTAGACAGTATAAGGTGAGTACTAGATAGTATTAAATGGGCACTAAACAGTATAGGTGACCACCAGACAGTATAAGGTGGGAAACAGATAGTAATAGGTTACCACCAGACAGTATAACGTGAGCAACAGAAAGTATTAGGTAAGCACTAGAAAGTATTAGGTGAGCACCAGATAGTATTAAGTGAGCAAAAGGTTGTATTAGGTGAACACCAGGAAGTATTAGGTGAGCACCAGATAGTATTAGTATTATATACACTTGAGTTGTGTATGTGTTACTAGCTGAAGCTATATACTTTAGACAGTGTAAAGAACGCCATTTACTATTAGAGCATAAGACAGTATTAGGTGAGCACCAGATAGTATTAGGTGAGCATCATATAGTATTAGATGAGCACTAGACAGTATAAGGTGAGTACTAGATAGTATTAGGTGAGCACCAGATAGTATTAGGTGAGCAGTCAAATAGTATTAGGTGAGCACTAGACAGTATAAGGTGAGTACTAGATAGTATTAGGTGAGCACCAGATAGTATTAGGTGAGCAGTCAAATAGTATTAGGTGAGCATCAAATAGTATTAGGTGAGTACTAGACAGTATAAGGTGAGTACTAGATAGTATTAGGCGAGCACCAGATAGTATTAGGTGAGCATCAAATAGTATTAGGTGAGTACTAGACTGTATAAGGTGAGTACTAGATAGTATTAGGTAAGCACCAGATAGTATTAGGTGAGCACCAGATAGTATTAGGTGAGCATCAAATAGTATTAGGCGAGTACTAGACAGTATAAGGTGAGTACTAGATAGTATTAAATGGGCACTAAACAGTATAGGTGACCACCAGACAGTATAACGTGAGCAAAAGAAAGTATTAGGTAAGCACTAGAAAGTATTAGGTGAGCACCAGATAGTATTAAGTGAGCAAAAGGCTGTATTAGGTGAACACCAGGAAGTATTAGGTGAGCACCAGATAGTATTAGTATTATATACACTTGAGTTGTGTATGTGTTACTAGCTGAAGCTATACATTCACTTCAGTTGCCAGAAAACAGTTTCCTTGTGGTGCCACCTTCAACTGAGAGTCCTGTATTCTATCCCTGTCCCTTCTTAGCTTTCCTTTCTTTGCGCAGGACTGAATCTGCCATTGTGTCAGTTGTGGTCAGTCAGGTAGGTGTAATCGGATGTGTGGGTGGGTAGCTCAGTGTGCCAGCAATGCACCTGTGGTCTGATAGAGACACAACCTCCAAACAGAGTGCTCCACACTGCTTCTCTCTCTCTCTCTCTCTCTCTCTCTCTCTCTCTCTCTCTCTCACACACACACACACACACACACACACACACACACACACACGTATTCACACTGCTTCATTCTGTCTGTCTCTCTGTCTCATTTACACACACTCACATCATTCATTCACACAATACACATCATCAAACTCAATATCAGCCATCAGTGTAAAAAGCTTTAATGAAGGTGTGTTTGGTCTCGTTCAGAGCTCACTCTTCTCGTTGGTTTCTCCAGCCTCCTTTTCTTTCTACAGGGAACAGAAATATAGAGGTTATTATTTAAGAGCAAAAAAGAGTTTTTACTGTAGAAGCTCCAGATCTAATCAGAACAGATGCAGCTGAACATGAATCCAGTAAAAAGGAGAAACAAGAGCTTCTCATTCTGAAGAAAGAAAGTAGTGAGATCTGGTCAGTGAGCTAGTCTGAAGAACAGAGCTCGGTTCCTCCAGGTTTCTCCTGGACGCCCCCCAGTCCAGCCAGCACAGCGTGGAGGATGTGTTCAACTCCATCAGCAGCAGCAGCAACAGCAGCAGCTCACCTGATTTACCATCATTAAGCCCTGATTTACCAGTTAACCAGCTAGCTTTCTCCTACATGTCCAGCCAGATAGCGAGAGCAGATTATATCCTATTAAAAAGACACACTGTCTAAAAAGCTTGATGTCAGTCTGTTAGGAACACCTAGTGATGTTCAATTGGCAGCTTCGCAATACGACGTAGTAGCCTAAACAGCATATACACAACAGCATATACACAACATCATATACACAACAGCATATACACAACAGCATATACACAACATCATATACGTGACTAGCAACAAATCTAGCGACTTTTGCTGGTGTTATTGGAGACTTTTGGAGACTCAGAGGTGAACACCCCCACATGTCCTTCAGTTGCTGTCCTCAGCAGCGGGTGCTGCCGTGAGCCCCGTCCCACAACACTCCCAGTGCTCGGCCTCACAGTAGGAGCTGACCCACACCCGTCCACGTCCACTCCACGAATTATTGCACATGCCCAAAGCAGCTGCTGACCCCGCCCCCTATTTCCAGAGCAGGATGTAAATATTACTCAGTCTAAATATTGCTCATATTACTAGTCTCAGTCACTCACTCACCTCAAAACTAACTAACGAAAAAAGAAAATTAAAAATGTGTCTATTTTAAGGTCACTTTGCCGCTTCCAAGCCCAGATAAGGAAGGAAGACTGAGCGTAGAGGAGCAGTTCCACACCAACAGTCTTTTGATTAAATCTGATATGCTAACATTTACAATTAACAACACAGGACAAAATGAATTGATATAATTTTATGTAAAATTATTTATGTAATGTGGGACTAGACAAAGCATTAAAGTCATTAAAGTTATTTTGAGAAGTGACGGCTTATTTCCAAGGCAAAAAAAAAGTTTATTTAGTTCATTTGTAGTTCTAAAATATTATTATTATTACCTTTATTATTATTATTATTATTATTATTATTATTATTATTGTATTTAGGGTGGTTTTACTAACTTTTTTCTACCCCACAACATTATCCCTTTATTCTACAGCTTTAAATACAAGCAAATGAACAATTATGCAAATTAGGCGTTGACATCATTTAGCGACTCCTAGCGACTGTTAGGACAGCCAATAGCTACTTTCTTCTCACTGAGGAATTGGCAACAAGCACATAGCACAACAATAGCGCTAGCTAAAGTAGCTAATCTGCAGGCAGTAGTGTGTTGTCAGTAGCGACCATTAAAATAGCTAGCCAACTAAAAAGCTCAGAGGCTAGTCTGTGCTGGATGTCTGCATTGGGCCATGTAGAATGACGATTCTCTCTGGCGAAATCGGCGCTCTGCAAGGTTTACACGTCTTATTTAAGGGCCTACTCAGCTCGACTGAAACCACCAGTGAGGATCAGTGAGGAGGTGCTTTAAAAATACCTGGTTCCAGGTATCAGGTTGCAAATTTGCCTAAAGAAAAACAAAACATTTATTTACTAATGGCTCTTTTCCCTTGAATGGCAACTACACTACTCCACTCTACTCGCTTTTCGGTTCACAAAACACACATCAGTACGATTTAGAGATTGTAAACGTCATTATCTGAACAGGTTTCCAGATTTAACATTTATTTTATTTAAAACAACTCGATTAAGAGAGTGAAGTAAAGAATTGGTTGTTGGTTGGTGTGGCACAACAGATAACACCACTATCTGCCACTGAGCTACCACACCATGTTGGAGACTGGGGTTTGATTCCCGGGCTGGGTGACTATGCTGCGCTACACCAATATGAGTCCTTGGGCAAGACTCCTAACACTACATTGGCCCGCCTCTGTAATACGAGTAACCTTGTAAGTCGCTCTGGATAAGAGCCTCAGCTAAATGCCATAAATGTAAATGTAAATTTGTGGTAAATATATATTGTTTTGGTAGCTAGCTATGTTAGCACCTAGCTAGCCAGGTTAGCTTTGTGATATCCTCTACTTGACTCTACTCGCTTTTTGGTTCACAAAACACATATCACTGCAATATAGAGACTGTAAACATCATTATCTGAACAGGTTTCCAGATTTAAAACAGTTATTTTATTTAAACAACTCGATTATAAGTCAATATTTTTAAAAGACACTTTTAGCTTGCAAAAGGTAACAAGTAACATTTATTTTTTATATTTATTTATTATATTTATTCCCTTCTACGTCTCAGATTTTGGATAAGGCTTTTTTTAATATTATTATTTTTATTATTATTCAAGCGTTAGCCAGTTAGCTACTGGTACCAGGTACCACATTTGCCTATTAGCACCAACATTAGCACCAACTGCCTGGACCTCATTAGGTCAGTCACTTTTTATTTATTTATTCTTGAATATTTAGCACTTATCACTTATTTTACATGATATATTTTTAATTAACTGGCATAACTGTTGAATGACTGTTTTCACTTCGTAAATTCTTGTAAAATAAGTCAAATTAAATTGATCATCATTACATTCATAAAAGCAATAAAAGCAGAAATCCGAGGGAGTGAAAACTTTTATAGGCCCTGTTCGTAACGGCTAACAGTGGACGTTGTTTTATCAGTGCTTTGGTTTATTTTTAGTCACCCCTGAGTCATACAGTGTCAGAAACCACATAAGAAAGTCTAGAACCCTCCACACGGCTGAGGACAGCATGAGCAGATCATGCTAATTGGTGGGGGTAGAGGCTTCCACTACTTTGCTACATTAGCCTTGTGGCGTCCGTGCAAAGCTAAAAAGGGAGACACGTCTCAGTAGGAAAACGACTGCAGTAACAGAGAAATGCAGCCGCTTATATCTGTCAATAACCCCACCTGCAGCGCGCCACTGATGAAGGAATCGCAGAAGTCCTGGACACGCTCAGTAGAGATTTCACCCGGGGGCAGGAGCCAGGTCTTGTCCGAGACTCCGTCGTAGATGCCCACACGTGGCAGGTCTCCTGACTTGAGTTTGAAGTAGCCCAGCGCTCGTTCGTTTGACTTCTCTTTCCCGTTGATCAGCACAAACAGCATCTATGGGAACACAGCCACAGTCCATTTGGGCTGTATTATACACTGCAAAAGTATTGGGACACCTGTTCATTCATAGTTTCTTCTGAAATCAAGGTTATTAAAGTTGAGAGTTTATTCCTGCTCTTGTTGGAGGAACCGTCTCTACTGTCCATGAAAAGGCTTTCTACTGGATCTTGGAGGATCATTGCTGTGAAGATTTGATTGCATTCAGCGACAAGAGCCTTAGTGAGGTCGGGATGTTGGATGATCAGCACCCCACCTCATTATCCCCAACTCCCCAACTCATCCCAAAAGTACTGGATGGAGCTCCACCACCAGCAACACCATTTCAGAGAGCACAGTTCCTTCACTGCTCCACAGCTAAATGCTGGGGGTCTTTATACCCCTCTATTAACCCACGCCTGGCATTAGGCAGCATGGTGCCAATAGGTGCATGTGTATCTGCTCCAGAGAGTCCTATTCTATTGGGAATACTTCTCTACAAGCGGTGTGTCTGCAATTGCAACTTAGAGTAGCTCAGTGTAATTATTTCAGGGGGTGTCCACAAATATTTGGACATAAAATGTATATAGACAAGAGAAGATGGTTGGAGCTGGTTTGCAATGAGCTGCACAGGTATCAAAGCTGGTACACAGTACATGGACAGTAAAAAAAAAAACGTTTTTCATCCATAGACTTTATTTTTATTTAGAAACTATGAATGATTTCTTTACTAGAATGAAACTAATGAGCAGTGAAGAGTAAGAGAGTGGACCTTTAGTCTAAAGAATCTGTTATGAGTTCTTCTCAGGAAAGTTCTGGATGGTTCAGGCTTCAGGGGAGTGCAGATTTCTAAGCTGGGGGATATTGGGGTCAGTTCTTTCCTCTAATCCTGGTTCATTCAGACCCTGTAAGTCTATTATATGATTATACGAGGAGCCGCTGCCTTCTTGTGAGTGATATTAATGAATGCGTGCTAGCAGCTCTACCTTGCCAGTGTAGCGAGGGGCCAAAGCCCCCAGCTTCTCCTTTAGAGGTTTGTAGTCAGCGCTCCCCCTGTTGGCAAAGAGCAGGAGATGCACCTTCACTTCTGACTGGAAGAGGCCCACTGCAGACTGAGTGGAAGACAGAGAGAGAGAGAGAGAGAAAGAGAGAGAGAGTTGGGGGGGATTATACATTTCATATTTTTCCAAAATACAGTTTTAACTCTAAACCATTTCCCCTAATGACTTCAAAGCGACGTGAAGTTTAGGCGACTCTCTGCTGAGACTGAAACTCCACACACTGTTCTGGTCCTCTGGGACACCAGTTTCCACCTCTGCTCGATAACACAGAGAAGGAGTGAGGGTATGAAGGTGAGGAGAATCTGCTGAGGAGTGGAATTAGCCTGGAGTGACATAATGAGCTTAGCATTTATTAATCCACCTTCTGACCAGTGGAGAAGAGTTCAGAAGAAAGGAGAGAAGAGAGAGGAGAACAGACTAGAAAAGAAAAGACGAGAAGAGGAGAGAAAAAACACCGGAATGAAGAGAGAGGAAAGGAGAACAGACCAGAAGGGGAGGAACGATGAACGATAGACAATAGAAGATGAGAAGAGAAGAGACTAGAAGAGGAGAGAATAGAAGAGAGAAGAAAATAAGGGAGGAGAGAGGAGACTAGAGGAGAAGAGATCAAAAGAGAAGAAACGAAAGAAAAGGAGAAAGAGTAGAAGAGAGGAGTATAGAAGAAAGAAGACAAGATGAGACAAGATGAGATGAGATGAGACGAGTCGAGATGAGATGAGATGAGATGAGACAAGTCAAGAAGAGATGAGAGCCAAGATAAGACGAGACGAGATGAGATTAGACGTGCCAAGATTAGATGAGAGCACAGATGAGATAAGACGAGACGAGACGAGACAAGAGGAGATTAGACGAGATGAGACGAGATGAGATGAGAGATGAGATAAGATGAGACTAGACAAGACAAGATGAGATTAAATGAGATGAGATGATATTAGATGAGACAAGATGAAATTAGATGAGATGAGAGCCGAGATGAGATAAAACGAGACGAGACAAGACCAGACAAGATGAGATGATATTAGATGAGAGCCAAGATGAGACGAGACAAGCCGAGATGATAAGAGAAGATAGGAGTAGAACATAAGCATAGAAGAGAGGAGTATAGAAGAAAGAAGACAAGATGAGATGAGATGAGATGAGACGAGTCGAGATGAGATGAGATGAGATGAGATAAGACGAGACGAGATGAGAGCCAAGATGAGATAAGACGAGACGAGATGAGATTAGACGTGCCAAGATGAGATGAGAGCACAGATGAGATAAGACGAGACGAGATGAGACGAGACAAGAGGAGATTAGACGAGACGAGATGAGAGATGAGATAAGATGAGACTAGACAAGACAAGATGAGATTAAATGAGATGAGATGATATTAGATGAGACAAGATGAAATTAGATGAGATGAGAGCCGAGATGAGATAAAACGAGACGAGACAAGACCAGACAAGATGAGATGATATTAGATGAGAGCCAAGATGAGACGAGACAAGCCGAGATGATAAGAGAAGATAGGAGTAGAACATAAGCATAGAAGAGAGGAGTATAGAAGAAAGAAGACAAGATGAGATGAGAGAAAATGAGATGAGACGAGACGAGACGAGAGTGTGTGCAGAGACGTGTTTTTAGTGTTTCAGTACCACTTGATTGTATTCTGTGATGTAGAGAATGTTGTTGATGGTGAAGAAGCGTACGAGTCCGTCAGAGTCCAGTTTCTCTATCTTTGATAGCAGTAGGTTCTCCTGATGCCCATCAGCCTGTACGTGCGCACAATCACACACACACACACACACACACACACACACCCTAAATAAAGGTTTACAGTGTTTCATTTGTAAACAGACTGGACTAATGGGCCTATTAGTTGACAGAAGTGGAGGGGTTCGGAGCGAGATTTCTCAGTTAGCCATCTAAGACCATATTATATAACACTAATGTGAGATAAGTGTGAAGAACAGCTGTGTGTACCTTCCTGAAGACGGCGATGGTGTCCGAGTTAATGCTGTAATTAGCCCACACCTCCTTCACACTGCACAGGGCAGCCGGAATGGTCTTCACCTCTTCAACAGCAGCCAAAAACTCCTTATAGCCATACCCTCCATCAGTCTGGCACACACACACACACACACACAAACACACATACACACACACCACATAACCTCCATCAGTCTGTGAGCTAGCAGATATGTTGGGTCTCTAGGGTTCAGGGTTACGGTGGCAATAGGATGAGCACAGAAGCCCGGGCATCTCCATCCCCAGCAAGTTCTACAGGGGATCTTGCTCTGGGGTCTTCTCCTAATTGGTCGGGCCTGGTACAGCTCCAATGGGAGACAGCGGGGGGACTCCTTCTACCCGCAGTCCTGGCCTTTCGGTCAGTACTCACACTTCCTGTCCGTAGGTGATTAGGTCACTACTGATCACCTTGTCAAGCATGTGCTCTTTTGTACATGCAGCTTCCAGATCGCTAACTAATATGGTCCCAATAGCCTCTTTCTACTGTTCCCTACAAGCCTTCCTGCGGGCAGATGGATGATATGACTACACTAGCGAGCCGTGAGGAACCTCCTGACAATACTCCAGAGTTTGGTTCAGCTGAGGTAGTCCTGTTCGTTTTTGAGGGAGCCAACTATGAAGAGAAGAGATGGTAAAAGGTAGCGTTGGCTAGTATTAGCGTTTAGCCTAGCATGTATCCCTGTTTGCCTTTGAGGTTCTTGCTTCGGCGCTTGCTGAGTTTGAGCTCCCCATCTGCGGACACTGGCACAGGAAAAGCCACGGTCACGAGGCCTGGTTCCTGTCGCAACCCGTATTCCCATAATTCCCAGAATCTGAACGTGATGAGCTGCTCCCCAGTGTCAACAACACCATATTCTCCTGAATTCGCCATCAGGTTTTACCAGTTTACCAGTTTGACTAGAACTTTTTCTAGTGGACTGGCTTTATGTTAATTGTTGGGATGTAAACATGACGAGTCAAGACTGTGATGTAACAGTTTTGGGCTTTTGGAATCGGCCTGTTTTCCAGCTCAGTTTTGGTTCTGCTGGATGTTCTTTTAAAGGAGGAACAGCCGTGTCTGAGTGTTTGAGGTTGAGGATCCAACCATGCCACAGTTTGACCATCTAGGGTCCCATTAAAACATGCCAATATACTGTATACCAATAAGGACATCCTAGCAAGGCATACTTGAAATTACGTGGCCACTTAAGGCCCTAGTGCCACCAGGGGGGGGCCCAAGAGCACCAAGATATCATGATAAGCATCTGGTGCTGAGGTGATGGTATAGGAGGGCCCAAATGAAAGTCTGCTCATGGCCCAATAAAGCCTTGGGCCAGCCCTGTCCTAGCAAATACGCTGACTTTAAGAGTAGAAGAACCAGGCCTGTGCTGCTCTGTGTGAATTCAGCCATTTCTCTGCCGTTTGTGGAGCTCTGCGTCTAGAGGGGGGACGAAGCTGTGCTGAACAGTAAAATGTGAAAATGAGGTGAATCAGGTTTGAGAGTGGACAGTAAAAGCTGAGCTCTTTATAGAGTTGTGTGTTATGTTCTCAATTAAAGGCTTAAACAGCAATTACATCTGAATTATGCTCGGCCCGCCGTGTTCCCAGCTCCGTGTCCTCGCTCCCAGACTGTGTTTAGGTTCACGTTAGGCTGCTCCCGCGTTTGTTTATGGAGACCAGAGCACTGCCAATCCCACAATGCCTCAGATGCACCCTCATTTCCTGCTCTGCTTCCTCCTCCGCACAGCGAGTTGGGCCAGAGGGCTCAGCATTCTGGGACAGCGGCCCTCCACCGCCACAACGACAGGCATTTCCTGGGCCCAAAATTTGTAGCCTTGACGGATTTCGCCCGGATCAAACGCAGAGGTTCTGGCAGTGGCAGTGAGCGGAGACTCACCCACACACACACCGCTATTTTCTCTTCGTTAGTCTGCATTCCTGCCTGATGCTCAGCGAGCGGACCGGTCACTTTCGGACTCATCGCTAACCCTGCGTCCCACACACAACAACACCACACACACACATACAGACAGCCTCTGACCTCGAAGAACCCGATGACGACCACCTCGGCGGAGTCGATGAAGGCTTCAGCTGCAGTTACATCGGCCAGCCTGGGGAGGGCGCTGTCTGCAGGGGCTGTGGGAGAAATATTACCAAGTGTTTCTAAATTAATTGACAGTTAACATGTGAAAGAACTGCAGCGCAACATGCAGTACGTCAACATACACTATATGTCCAAATGTTTGTGGACACCAATTTTAATGAACACATTTAGGTACCTGAGGCTGAAACCCCTTGCTGACACCGATGTGCAAATGCACACATACACAGCTTGTCTAGTCCCTGTAGAGAAGCACTGCCAATTGATTAGTACTTTCTGGAGTGGGTAATCATCAACCTATTGGCACCATGCTGCCTGATGCCAGGCGTGGGCTAGAGGGGTATAAAGCCCCCCCCAGCATTGAGCTGTGGAGCAGTGGAAGAACTGTGTTCTCTGGAATGATGGATGGTGGAGCTCCATCCAGTACTTTTAGGATGAGTTGGGGAGTTGGGGATGATGAGGTGGGGTGGTGATCATTATCCAACATCTGGACCTCACTAACACTCTTGACTGCTAAATGTAATCAAATCCTCGCAGCAGTGCTCCTCCAAAATCTAGTAGAATTTCTTCTTCTCTGAGCAGTAGAGACAGTTACTCCAACAAAAGTTGTTTTTTAATACAAAACAACAAATCAGCAGGTGTCCCAATACTTTTGTCCATATATTATTTCATATTTAAAAGTAAGTGAATGTTTGTCCTGGTGACGTTTAAAAATTAAATGTTTATTTATATTAATCCATATTAGGTTGGATAACAATAATTGGTTACAAATTGATACATATATAGATGAAAGGAGTTGTAGATGGTTCTAAAATGATAGAACATCAATAATTACCTTATAATAAAACTAATTAATTACTATCCAACATGCCTCCATTGTTCATAATTAATCATATTTCCAGATGTTTCAGTGTAAGTTCTGCTTGTCCAACAAATACATGTGATGTTGAACACAGCACTGTTTTGATGTTGATTAAAAACTTTTATACTTTATACATACCTTATACATCTGATTGTACTTATACATAGAATGTATTTTAACATGTTTATAAATGTTAAATCTTTTTAAAATTGGTCAGATATACATGTGTGTCACTCAAATGGATGCATATACATTTTTGGAATATCAATATTAAAGTATACTATGTTAAAATGATTATAAATTATATGTTATTTCTAAAAAAGAGAAAATCTGTATTTTTAAACATAATTAATTAAGTTTGAAATGAAATATAAGAAAAAGTTAAATGTTTTTAAGTTTGTTGTAATTTGTTCTTAATAATAAATATTAAAAATGACAAAGTATATAATATAAAGTTACAATCCTGCCAAATAAACATTTTCACTTTTTGACGTAAAGTGAATCTGGCAGTTGTTGCTTACATTGTATGAGAATTTCATGATGAATGGACCAATAAAAATGCTCCAAAATAACTTGGACTACAATCTTATTACGTTGACTTCCATTGAACGTTAAGAAGATTTTTTCCTTCTCCTGTAAAGCTGCTGTTTGAAAAGGTTTTTATATCTCGCTGCTGTCCAATGGTAAACATTTCTGTCCATTTTCAGTTGCTCCATGGTTTGAACCCTGTAGCTGCTCTTTACACTGCGTAAATTCTGAACAAGCAGACCAATAGAAATGCTCTAAAACTGCTTTCAGAAACTCTTCTTCTACACTGACTTCCATTCAAAGTTAGGACCAATTCTGCCATCTCCTGAAAAGTCACCCTTCTGGAGATACATGATTTTATTGGACCGCGACAATATACAGATATATCATCCAGAATCTATCACTGGTATTAAATGAATGAAAAACACATACCTGTATCTTCTGCTAAACTGCTGGTGGCCAGCAAAGAAAAGACCAGAAAGAGCCACATTTTGGCCGAGTGACCAGAGAAGCGAAGGACAAAGCCAGGAAAGAACATCAACTCTTTCTCCTCGCTATCTAGGCCCCCTTGCGTGAACCACATGTCCGGCTGGACAGTCCTGATTGGTGGGCGTGTGAGAACTGAGCAGGTGTCTCTGACTGTCTGAAGCCAGAATGTGTTGGACTACGTGTCACAGTAGTAAGGAGAGTTTCTGATAGCATGAGCTTTGATGAAGGACTGCAGCTGACTGTATGTAGGAGCATGGGGGCTTTTTCTGAAGATCCTTCAGTCAGGACTCAGACAACTCCACCATAAACTACAGCAGAAACACCATCCACCACAACTCCACCATCAACCACCACAACTCCACCATAAACTACAGCAGAAACACCATCCACCACAACTCCACCATCATCCACCACAACTCCACCATAAACTACAGCAGAAACACCATCCACCACAACTCCACCATCAACCACCACATCTCCACCATCAACCACCACACTCCACCAAAAACTACAGCAGAAACACCATCCACCACAACTCCAACATCCACCACCACAACTCTACCATCAACCACCACACTTCACCAAAAACTACAGCAGAAACAACATCCACCATAACTCCACCATCAACCACCACAACTCCACCATAAACTACAGCAGAAACACCATCCACCACAACTCCACCATCAACCACCACATCTCCACCATCAACCACCACATCTCCACCAAAAACTACAGCAGAAACACCATCCACCACAACTCCAACATCCACCACCACAACTCTACCATCAACCACCACAACTCCACCAAAAACTACAGCAGAAACACCAACCACCACATCTCCACCATCAACCACCACAACTCTACCATCAACCACCACACTCCACCAAAAACTACAGCAGAAACAACATTCACCACTATTCCACCATTAACCACTACAGCACTAACATCAACCACTACAACTCTACCATCTACCACTACAGGACCATCAAACACCAAATTTCACCATCCACCACTTCACCACCAACACCACCAGCGCTAACTTCACCACTACACCACTATCAACCACTACAACATCATCAACCACCAAATTCACCACCAACCCCACCAGTGCAAATATCACCACTACAGCATCATCAACCACTACAACGTCACCATTAACCACTACAACTCCACCCTAAACCATCACAATTCCACCATCATCTACAACTTCCCCACCAAACACACCAGCGCCGACATCAATCATCACAACTCCACCATCATCCACTACAACATCAACATTAACCTAGATAAATTGACACAAGGCCCTTAATGAAGGGATCTTCCATCTCCTCCCGGGTTTGGCTCTGCAACCACTCATTCCAAACACACACAGTATCACATCATTTAGCCTGCAGACACGAAACCCATCCTCATTAATCTAGTCTAACCTAACCCCATCCCTGACATCACATGTTCCAAACGGCCTTCCAGACCAGACCTAACAGGCTTCCGTCCCAAGGCCACTGGGCTCCATAATGACTGACCTTCACTCACTGAATGATTCTCAGATGTGGAGCACAGGTAAGTTACTGGTTAACCGCTGCCTGCAGGTGAAATCCAATTGTTTCTGCTCTCCAGCACAGAGTAATCTGGCCCATTATCCCATGCAGACATATGTGCAAAGTTCACTTGCACATTTAAAAAATCAGATTATCCGGGCTGGTGTCCATCACCTTCATTCATCACCGGTGTGTCACAGTGATTTTCCACAGATAAGGGGCTTCTTCACGTCATTCCAGCTCTTCCACTGTGGAAAGTCACCATAACTGAAGGCCTTGAGTGGCTTATTAGTTCATTTACCCAAGCTCAGGCTTTTCTCTGGGCCCAACTGGAGTCTCAGGTAACCCATTAGAAAGCAAATAACTCACTATTAACACCCAACCAACCACATGGCTTACTGGGCACCACCTGAGACACCATATTAACCACCTAGGATACCAAAACAACTGCCAAGCAACACTACAGAACCCATCAACTAAGCACATGGACATAACCCATCTACCTACACCATGGCATCCACAACTCAACACCACAGCAACCACCTGGGATACCACAGCAACCATCTAGCAACCACCATAGCAAGTCCAACACATGTTACATTCAGTTTTCCATCAGATCCCAAGTAGCAGAACTTTCCAGATATGCTCAATCCTGGACCCAGAGCACCTCAGGAAAGCCTTCTTAAGCAGCTCATAAGCTGGATCAGTCGTGTTGAGAGCAGGAGAAACTCTCCATGTGCACCGAGAACCACTGTGTGTCTGCAAGTGCTCTCCCTCTAGTGGAGCTGAGGGGTCACTGCTGTGTTTCGGGACTGGAGGAACTGGAGGGTGATCGGCCCGAGAGTGCACGGCCCACTATCAGTCAGGCTGGTTGTGAACAGAGCTGTGATGTGGGACTGAGTGTTACTGGCGAGTTTGTCCATGAGTGTATTTGTGTGTTTGTGTGAGAGTGTGTGTGTGGTACTGTTACACATTGCGAGCAAGCACCTGAAGATGAGCTGTCAGCTACACCCACAGTGTGAGAAGAGTGTGTTCCAGTTTGTTCCAGTTTCAGTGGCAGTCTGTGGGCACCGGCTGAGATGACTGTGTGTTGCATCAGAACAGCGTCTCCAACAGAAACAACAACGCCGCTTTTTAGTGTAATGAGGAAGAGTTCCCCTTGGGGAGCCTGGGATATAATACAAAGTGAATTCCCAAGCGATGCGGTTTCTGGAGATAGATGATCACAAGTCATCAACAAATCTAAAAACGGATAAAAAAATGAACACGTCATTTAAGCTGATGCAAGATGTAAGAAATTTGTACCACTTTGCACCGGAATCAGACGGCATGAATGGTTCTTTTAAGAATTTTGGGACGTCAAGTCAAGTCTTTAAACGCGTCAGAGCAGTCAGTGTCGACTTACTATAAAAGAGGTGCTGCTTTAAGGAATTCATGGTAGAAACCAAGCACCAAGACGTACCCATCAAGCTATGATTACTGTGTCAATAGTTAGGATGTACAATCAGGTATTTTCCACTTGTTTCAGAGGCCTTGGCTATACTTTACTCAAACCTGCTACATAAGACTGACATAACCTTGCCATAAACATCATTGCAGACATTACAGATGTGATACACTACATAAGCCTAACATAACCTTGCCATAAACATGTCATTGCAGATGTGATGTGCTGCATAACACTGTCAACCATGCCACAAACATATCATTTTATAAGTGATTCGCTGCATATCACGGTCATACATATTCTTGCCATAAACATCATTGCAGACATTACAGATGTGATACACTACATAAGCCTAACATAACCTTGCCATAAACATGTCATTGCAGATGTGATTTGCTGCATAACACTGTCAACCTTGCCATAAATGTGTCATTACATATGTGATATGCTGCATAACACTGACACAGCCTTGCTATAAACATGTCATTACAGATGAGATGTACTGCACAACACTGACACTACCTTGCCATAAACATATTATTATAGACGTGATACGATGCATATCACTGACATACATAACCTTGCCATAAACATGTCATTGCAGATGTGATATGCTGCATAACACCTGGCACAGCCTTGCCATAAACATGTAATTGCAGATGTGATATGCTGCATAACACCTGGCACAGCCTTGCCATAAACATGTCATTGCAGATGTGATGTGCTGCATAACACCTGACACAGCCTTGCCATAAACATGTCATTGCAGATGTGATGTGCTGCATAACCCTGTCAATCTTGCAATAAATATCATTATAGAAGCGATACGCTGCATATCACTGACATGCATATCCTTGCCATAAGCATGTAATTATAGATATTACAGATGTGATATGCTGTATATCACTGACATACATTACCTTGCCATAAACATGTTACAATTACAGATGTGATGTGCTGCATAACACTGTCATAGTCTTGCCATAAACATGTCATTACAGATGTGATGTGCTGCATAACACTGTCATAGTCTTGCCATAAACATGTCATTACAGATGTGATGTGCTGCATAGAGTTGTCATATTATGTCACTAAAATAAATCACATGAGATCTGCCATGACATGGTTATGGTGCGGTTATGTCACTAATTTGTAGCCCTGACATGTTTGATGAGATGGTTATGTCAATGTTATGTAGAGGAGTTTGAGTATAGTGACCTTATGTAGTACTAGATGTAATAATCACTCATTTGCATCATGTTTTTCAGCGTACAGTAAGATAAACCACAGGGGTGAAACCTCCTTTACTCCTAATGCGGCCCGCCTGCTCTCAGATTAGCCACTGCGGCTCAAATAGGAGTCAGGCCAAACTTCTGAGCCGCCAAACCAGTGCTGGCCCTGGACTGCACCTCACCTCCCACACACACACACACACACACACACAGCAACTGATAACGACAGCATATGATACGTTCCATGATGTTTAATGCATGGTTATGTCAGTGTAAAGCAGCATATGACATTCGGTCATTGTATGTTTATGGCATGATTATGTCAAAGTTGTGTAACATATGATCCATTATGACACTTTAATGGCAGTGCTATGTCAATGTCATGTAGCATAGAGCATCTGTCATGACATGTTAATAACAGGGTTATGTCAATTTTGTGCAGTGCGATGTGTGTCACAACCTGTTTATGGCATGGTTATGTCAATGTTATGTAGCATATGGCAGCAGTTATGGCATAGTTATGTCAATATCATGCAGCAGGATCAGTTAGCACATGATTTATGTCATGGCGTGTTAATGGCATGGTTAAGTCACTGTTATGCAGCACATGGAATCTGTCATGCCATCCCCTTCTTGGATATGTCAGTGCTGTGTATGATATGACATTTTTGTGTCACAAATATGTAGCATGTGTCATGATACGTTTATAATTATGTTCATGTAATAAATGTATTTATTTAATTTGGAAAACAATAAATGCATTTCTACCCAATTTACTGCATCACGTTTTTCAGTGTACAGTGAGATGAAACTGGAGACGTGACGAAACCAACTTTGCTCCTAATGCGGCCTGCCTGCCTGCTCCCAGATTAGCGGATGCGGCTCATTAGGAGCTAGGCCAAACTACTGAGCTGCCAAACCAGTGCTGGCCCTGGACTGCCTCTCATCTCACACGCACACAGTACAGACCTGCAGAAGCCTGATAAAGACCACCATTAATATTGCATTGGTTTTAACGGGTCATAAGTATATGGACACATATGAAGGTTTTTACTTTGTATGTACTATTTATAATGCTGTATTTTAATAATATAATAATATTTTATTTTATTAAGTAACCGGACACTGATATCATTTGTTGTTTTGATGTTGTACGTCATTTGATTTGAAATGGAAATAAAAACTATTTTAAATAATAAATAAATCAAATATTTACTATTTCATTATCATATTTTTCTGGTTGTATTAAGCATGATTTATCACCTATTTAAACTCCCTTACTAGCACTAGCAAGGTTCCCGACACTAAGAAGGTAAGGACTTGTGGAAGGTAACAGACACTTGTGCAACAGTGCTTCAAAAGTGATGAGGGACGAGAGCGCCATCTACCCACCCAGGGAGAGCATGGGCAATTGTGCTCTCTCAGTCTCCGACAGCTGATGGCAAAGCAGCATGGCTTGGGACCCCCAGGCCATAGTGGTAGCGCAGTAGACTGCCGAGCCACTCAGAGCCCAATGATATCATGTTTCACCACCACTAATAATAATAATAATAATAATCATAGAGCCTTTTTTTTAATCATACACTATATGTCCAAATGTTTGTGGACACCCCTTTTAATGAGAGCATTCATCTGTTTTAAATTGCAACCAATGCTGACAGATTTTCTAGTCGCTGTAAACAAGTACTGCCAATAGAATAGGACTCTCTGGAGTAGATGAACATGAACTTATTGGCACCATGCTGCTTAATGTCAGGCGTGGGCTAGAGGGGTATAAAGCCCCCCAGCATTGAGCTGTAGAAGAGTAGAAGAACCGTGTTCTCTGGAATGATGGATCTCATAGTTTTGGGATGTATTGGTCGAGTTGGGGATGCTGAGGTGGGGAGGTGATCATCCAACATCTTGACCTTACTAACATCTCTGTATGCAATCAAATCCTAACAGCAATGCTCCTCCAAAATCAAGTAGAAAGCCTTCTTCTCTGGACAGTAGAAAGTAGACAGTACAGTTACTCCGAGAAAAGCAGGATCAACTCTTGATTTTGGGAGAAGCAATCGAGCAATTGAGCAGGTGTCCCAATACTTTTGTCCATTTGGAGTATGCGTACACTCCCAGCAGAAACAGTTCTATACAGTACTAAAAAAGTTCTTTGGCTTTGACAAACAGTTGCGAGAACCCTTTTCGATGCTGTATCGAAATACAGAAACAGTTTAAAGCAGGGGGTCTCTGCAACTCTGGACCCCCACAGCCAGGCTGAAATTTCACAGACCCTCGCTGATTTATTTGGAATGCAAGCGAACTGTTTAAATATTAGACACAGTAGGCAAATATGTACAGTCCTGTTTATTTGGCGGGAGCGCTTCTCCAGTGTGTGCAGCTTTCAGCTTTATTTTTACACCCTGCTCAGCTGCTCCGGTGGAATCAGGACGTTCCGTAACCAGATTCATGGCCTCTTTTGCTAGAACCAGCTACTCTTGTACTTATTAGATCCAGCCTTTCCGCCTCCTTCTGTACTGGAAATATAAACACCCTGGATTTTGCAACACAAAGGTGATGCAAATATGGAGCCAATCAGCAGATACCTACGTCATTAAGCACTCCCACTGAATGGTTCTGTGGGACATAACCAGACACACATAACCAGAGGTGATCAGCCCTCCTACACTGAGATGAACCTCAGGTGTTGAGGTGTTGTTGAAGCTGATGTAGGACAGCTAAGGATGGGTGAGAAGCGAGCACAGTCAGGTCACAGTATTTGCCACCTATTTGAAATGATCTAGGGTCAGCAAGTGAGGCCCAGTTTTAAATAGTAACCGCTATGAGAGAGTGGAAGCTGGTCCCAGGAGCAGAACGAAGCGGCTGTAATACAAACAGACAATATAGGAGGCGTATTTATCAGGATCTACAGGACAGCGTGTCGTGTGAGGAGCCTGATGCTCTTTCTTGATAAAACACTGTTAAAGCTACTCTGAAAATAGAGGTGAAGTTCAGCTCGGGCCAAAGGATCAGGGATTAGCGGCAGGCTGAGTGGACAGTTAAGTCCAGGAGGTGTTTTATTATAAAAACAACTTATGCAATGCGTTTAACCCCTTAATGCACAAAGGCTTAATACTCACTAATACACACTGTACAAACTGGTGAGGCTGTTCTTTGATAGGGCACTTTAATAGAGCACTTTTGGCCCGCTGGCCGAACCTGGTGGGGCTGTTCTTTGGTAATAGGGCACTTTTGGCCCGCTGGTCGAACCTGGTGGGGCTGTTCTTTGGTAATAGGGCACTTTTGGCCCGCTGGTCGAACCTGGTGGGGCTGTTCTTTGGTAATAGGGCACTTTTGGCCCGCTGGTCGAACCTGGTGGGGCTGTTCTTTGGTAATAGGGCACTTTTGGCCCGCTGGCCGAACCTGGTGGGGCTGTTCTTTGGTAATAGGGCACTTTTGGCCCGCTGGTCGAACCTGGTGGGGCTGTTCTTTGGTAATAGGGCACTTTTGGCCCGCTGGCCGAACCTGGTGGGGCTGTTCTTTGGTAATAGGGCACTTTTGGCCTGCTGGTCGAACCTGGTGGGGCTATTCTTTGGTAATAGGGCACTTTTGGCCCGCTGGTCGAACCTGGTGGGGCTATTCTTTGGTAATAGGGCACTTTTGGCCCGCTGGTTGAACCTGGTGGGGCTATTCTTTGGTAATAGGGCACTTTTGGCCCGCTGGTCGAACCTGGTGGGGCTATTCTTTGGTAATAGGGCACTTTTGGCCCGCTGGTCGAACCTGGTGGGGCTGTTCTTTGGTAATAGGGCACTTTTGGCCCACTGGTCGAACCTGGTGGGGCTATTCCTAGGTAATAGGGCGCTTTCTGCCTGCTGGAAGAAACTGGTGGGGCTATTCTTTGGTAATAGGGCCCGCTGGCCCAAAGTGGCCTATTACCAAAGAATAGCCCCACCAGTTTGCAGAGTGTGTATTAGTGTGTAGTAAGCCTTTGTGCGTTTAAAGAGGTTAAACCCATTACAGCGTGTAGCCTTCCCTCTGCCAGACACCGTAAACATTCTTGGAAGAAACTCTCAGTTTCCTTCTCGATCCTGCTTGTATAACAGTCTAGTCTGACCTGTTTGAGAAGATGGGAGCTGAAGGTGAGAGAGAATATGGTTTACACACAGTCCCATGTCAAGCGAGCCAGACCGATTTCCTTTCAAAACCCCAACACTGTGTGCACTTCTTCTGAAATGGAGCATGATGTTCTTTATTTGCCAGTGGAGAACTTGGCTTGGCTAAAGTCTGGACAGTGCTAGTGGGACATCGACTGACTGCTGTTAGACCCCTCCCCCCTTCTGCCTTTAAGTTTGACTCTCTGTTGCCTCTGTTAAAAGTATAAGATCCTTGAGGAACGTGTGGAGGTCCTTCAAATCCTTTTAAGAAAAGGGTTCCTTGAAGGTTTCTCAAAGCACCATTAGAGGTTCCTGCACAGTTTCAAACTGAAGAACCTCAGTGCGCCTCTCTCTAGAAGTGAAGATTCTGATGGGTTCTGCTGCAGAGTTTGACCAGAGACGTTGGCTTGACTCTCTGTTGTCCCACCTACAGCTGAGATGGAGATTTTGATCTCTGATTTTTTGCCACAGTTCGACACTCTCCTCGTTCGTGCCTATAGGTCAGTGTTGGCATCGGTTGGTTTAGGTAGAGTGGATTTCTTTAATAAGTGGCTGAACTCAGTTAAAGAGTCTCAGTTGAGAACATGGATTCAAAGTTCAAAACTTGCCGGGCTGAATTAGAACCAGCAGGCTGAACGTTTGACACCCCTGTTTTAGAGCAAACCAAACATCTGGAGGGTCAATCCACAGCTTGAAATCAAGCCCAGCTCTGGGTAGGTCTAGTAATACAACAAAAACAAGCATTTGGCAGCTCAGAACAACTTGGGCACTCTGAAATCAACACAGGCTCAAAATGAAATATACACATTATTAATTGAGTGGTGCTGACATTTCCAACTTACAGTTGTACATAAGTAAAGAAGCAGATCCAAACTGTTGCCTTCAGCAGAGAGGAGATTGGTTCAGATGGTCAGGAACAGCCTGTCATGAACTGGACACTTATGGTTACCAGTCTCACCTCCCAGAAAACAAAGAAGGTCCTGCTTCAGAATCGACACCTGGATGCTTGACTAAAGTTTGCAGCTGGACCACAAGGACAAAGAAAAAGCCTTCAAAGATTTGACAATTAGTGAAGATTAAGCAAATGTTGAAAGTTTGATCACATTGGCCAGGGGTAGGCTTGGCTTTCAACCCCCAAAACACAAGAAAAAACACATGGAAGGCACATACTTTTACACTCTCCACTGAAGGAGTTCTAATGGAAACAGCTACCAATGTATTTGCTAAGCAGTGTTGTTTCCATTATTTTGTCCACCCCGTTAGTCTTAAATTAAGGCATTGTAGGGTATCATTTGGAGTGATAACAGTGTCCTGCTACATAATCAGTCATCTATATTTTATCGCTGTACAGTCCAGTGGCTATAACACAGTGCCCTTTCATTACCCCATTTACAGGTCAAGTGCAAACAAGCAGCAAGTGCTTTATCATTGTGTGGCATGGGCTTATGGTCGATGGGTGTGGGTGGGTGTGTGTGTGTGTGGGGGGGGGGGGGGGGGGGTTGTGCATAACGAGGTAACAACGTAGAGCAAAGAGCACAGGGGTCCGCGCAGGCTGATTTACAGGGCTGATCTTTCCAGTGAAGATTATGATGGTTACGAGAGGACAAGACTGAGAGCACACAGAATAACAATAAGGGCAAATCTGGGGTCAGTCGCGTCTGAGGGCATCTCCAAGCACAAACTGAAGCTTCAGCTCAGTTCCTTTTATGTACTTTTAAAATTAAGTAATGTCTTTTCACTATGGACCATCTTCTTGGGGTTATATGGTCCCATCGTCCCCAAGGTGGATGAGGGTGGGTGAGGTGGTCATCCAACATCCTGACCTTCCTGACTAACTCTTGAAATCTAGTAGAAGGCCTTCTTCCCTGGACTATAGAGACAGTTACTCCACCTTTTTTTCTTTTTATACCCTTGATTTTGGAAGAAACAATGAATGGGCAGGTGTCCCAATACTTTTGTCAACATAGCGTATACGTGTAAGGATTCTGTGTTGAATGCAGTGAATTTTGTGAATAAATTGCTCTAAATAATAAAACTATTTGAGATTGAAATGATGGGATGTAGACGTGCTATTTTTTACGTTGTGTTAAAACTAACCCCTCAGTGCAGAGGCCGTACTTCTCTGGCTAGCTCTCACTACAGTCCCTAAAACCTGAGACGGCGACCAAAAGCATGTTCTACTTGAATCTATTATTGAGTCTACAGAAAAAAGCTGCTTCAGTTCAGCTAACATCATCCTGGCAGACATTAACTGAGAAAGACTGCATACAGTACATAAATGGGACACTGCTGAAGGCCCTTTGAAACAAAGTCGAACATCAGCTCCTCACCGCTCACTGAACTGACCTCCTTCCTCAAATCTGCAGCGTTTGCTTCAAAGGAAAAGCCCCCCTCTAAAAATATCTGCCCCTGCTTAATTTGGCGGCGGCGAGCTGAGAATAGCGCTGCTGGCTAAATTAAACATCACACGCTCTCAGGCCTCAGGAGCTGTGTGCGAGACCTAAAGCTCATTACGGCCAGTTACGACACGTTCACTGATCTGACAACCACGAGTTCAAGAAGTGAGGACAGTGTGAGGACACGGGTCAACTGCCCCAACACCTCTGAGCTGCTGTAAACAAGGTGCAGGAGCTCATACTGTAGGAAAACACATAGCTGTGTGATCTGCCTTTAGCTGAATCAGGTGTGCTGGGGCAGGAAAACATGACGGTGTTGGACGGCGGTGTTTACCAATAGCAGGACTGCAGAGTACTGAGGTACATGGGAAGAACCTTCCTGAGCATGTTTGGGGTCTAACTGATCAGGTCTCCTAAGAGACTTCCTATATATATATATATATATATATATATATACACACACACACACACATATATATATATATATATATATATATATATATACACACACACACACACACACACACACACATATATATATATGATCCATATTTGGAGCAAAGGCTAGCCTGTCTGGTCCATCCATATGCATATATATATATATATATATATATATACACACACACACAATCTAAAATCTTATATATATTATTATATATTGCTACTATAGCAGGCCGCTCTGGAGCAGCCATGCTCAAGTCACCATACCCAGTGCCATCTGGTAGACAGAGGGGTATAAAGCCCCACAGCACTGGGAGCACTGGGCTGTGGAGCAGTGGAGCTGACTTCTCTAGAATGCTGGAGCTCCGGCCAATACATTTGACATGGGTGTGATCTGCAGTTTTGATCCATAACTAATCGTCCATTATAAGTACCTGATCTCACTAATGCTCTCATTGCCGTATGCCATCAAATCCTCACAGCAATGTTCCAAAGGCCTTTGCAGAAGACTAGTGGTTGTGATTTTAGCAAAGGGAAAACAACCTCCCTATTATTACCCATGATTTCAAAAGGTGTCTACAAACTTTTGGACATAGAGTGTGTGTATATACATATAGTGTCCATATATTTAATGTCTTCGCATTAAAAGCTTGGTGGACCTCAATGGCTATCAATGAAGGGAACGGGGGGAACGGGGGGATTGTGGGGTGTCCTCCATACCTCTAATAAGACTCAATAAGAAGATGATTAGATCATTAGACCCCCATCACCCCACACTCGCACCCTTTTATCATGAAGCCTACTGCTGCTGCTTTAGCACTGCTGATGTCCTGACCTCACGTTGGGCATGTTGTGCAGCTAGGCCCTCAAAGCCTCTCTCCTGTAAGTCGACCTTAAAATACACCTCTCTCAATCTTTTGATCCCTCGTCCCTTTCCCTGCGGAGGAGAGAGCAAACGAGGAGTGTGTGTGTGTTTTCAGGAGGGGGGTAAAAGAGAAGAGACTAATTCTAGAAGAGTGTGAGGGATGGAGGGGGTGAGTGGAGGGGATTAGACGGACGGGTATAAAAGCAAGAGAGGGCGGACGGAGAAGAGAGAGAGGAAGAGACTGCAGAAAGAAAGAGCCGAGGAGCCGAACTCGCCTTTGTTTTGCAGCTCTGCGCTTGCTCTTCGGGCAAAAAATCAAGACTCGCAAAACTTTACTCCTGCGAAAGAAAGGTAAGTGAACTTGACAGCCTGTCCGAGCCTTTAGCGTAGTCACTGTGCAGTGGTGTGGTCATACCCTCCGTAGCTCTATCTGTTGGAAAAGGGCAGCTTATTTACTACAGGTACACACACACACACATACACACAACTGCTTCAGAATTAGCCCAAAGGTAGTGTGAAATGTACCGGTTTCAGACAACTGGCTAATTTTCAGCTTACAACTAAGGTTCTGAGCCACCTGACAGGTAGTAGCAGAAGTAAGACAGTACTAGAACCGAGCTCAGTAAATCCACCAGTCTGAATTCACCCTCACAGGTATAACCCACCTTTAATTCATGCTGCATTTCCTTAGTTAGCTCAGTCAGAGCACAACACAGCAACTGGAAGGTGTTTGGTTCAATCCCCAGGACTGACCAGGTACCACTCCAAGTGTGAGCTTGGCCAGGACTGACTGGGTGCCTCGGCCTAGGGAGCAAACATATGGTTGTTGGTTCATATTCCAAAAATTATTAGGTACTCCTGGGTGAGCTAGCAACCAATAAGTTGTAGGTTCAAATCTCAAGAAATTTCAAGGGTCAAGAGTCAGCCTGGCATATATAAGCATGCCTAGCAAACTTATAGTTGTGAGTTCAAATAGCAGGACTGGGTACTCCTGGGTGAGCCAGCAACCAGAAGGTTGTGGGTTCAAATCCCAAAACTGACTGGGCACTTTGGCATAGCTAACAAACATATGGTCACAGGTTTCAATCCCAAGACCTACTGTGTACTCTGGGTTGAGTCAGCCCAGGACTCAGGAGTACTTCGGCATAACTAGCAAACATATGGCCCTAGGTTCAAATCCCAAGATCTACTGGGTACTCAGGGTCAGCCAGCATAGGTAG
Organism: Salminus brasiliensis; assembly: GCF_030463535.1. Lineage (NCBI taxonomy): Eukaryota > Metazoa > Chordata > Actinopteri > Characiformes > Bryconidae > Salminus > Salminus brasiliensis. The sequence continues at coordinate 3,612,041 of NC_132884.1, forward strand.
AAAACATGGTTGTCAGTTCACATCCTAGAACTTACTAGGGACCCCGGGGATGTGAGCTAGAAACTGGAAACTAATAGGTTCACAACCCTGACTCAAGGAGCAACCAAAAGGTTGTGGGTTCACATCCCAGGGGTAAGATAGCAAGTGGAAGGATTGGACTGTCTGAAGTTAGGCAACAAAGTGATCAACTTTCCTGAGTGAAGAGGAGTTTCAGCATTAGATAATAGATTATCTGGCTTGCATGATGTCCTGGAAGATGTTCTAGGTACCTTCCTGTATTACTAGCAACTTTAGGAAGGTTCCCCGCCAAAAAAAAAATAAATTACTAACCTGTTTTTTCCCCGTTTCAATTTCCGCTACCCTATAAAGACCGTTGTGGAAAACAAACACATTCGCTTATTAGCATTAGCGCTGTTCGGCCTACTTTCCAGAAGGCGGCTAGGCTAACAGAAGCTACTGTTTTGGACTAAAGCAGTAACAGATGGCTTTGGGTGTCCTGTATTAGATTACTGAGGTTATACAAGTCCACTAAAAATAGATGCCTGTAAACATAACCAGGCTAATTGGGGGCTGCGATAACATGGCTAATGAACTGTGTAAAGAACTGCTCTTCAGATTAGGATTAGTCTAATCTGTCAGGGCTTCACCGGCTCAGGTCATTGATAAAAGGGGAGTAGAGGGATTTAGAGAGGGAGATTAGAAGAGCTAACAGTGAAGCTAGCCCTCGGCCTCAGTGGAAAAGGGGGATTATGTAGAATTCAGGCATTCAGGCAGTTTAAGACAATTTTATAAATACTTTGACATAAATAAATGGACATTAGCTAACAAACCAAATTTGAAGCGGTGCGTGCAAAGGTTAACCTGTTCGCATCAGCGCTAGCAAGCGAAGTTATCCTGTTTATGTGGTAATAAACCTAGAAATAAAGCGAAAACTGTAACTTTATTAAAGTCAGCACCGACAGAACTGATTCTTCTCTCATTAACGGACTTAAAGCGCAAGAATTAACGACATACAGTTAAGAAATTACCTCAGAGAAGATCAGCCAAGAGATGCTCGGCTAGCTACGGCATTAGCTACGAGGCTAAGCACTGGAGGAGTAGCATTGTGTTAGCCTTACAGCTCCAGTGCAAAACTGAAGATGCAGTGTCTTGGTTGATCAACTATTTTGGGATTATTATTCATTATTATTATTATTATTATTTATTAAAGAGATTTTCTGTGAAACATTTAGCATTTTAGCATTTAGCCAGCAATGAGGTCTTTGCAGAACGTCGACGTAAAAGCCTAACTATGTGCTAACTAGGTGTAGATTTCTAGCAATCAACCCCTGTTATAAGTCCGACATCTTACAGCTATCTATCTCATGACAATTTACCGCCATGTCTCTCTCTCTCTTTTGCCCTGCTCCTCAGTAAACAGACGCGATGGACGTTGCAGCACCCGCAGAAAAGAAGGCTCCCCCCAAGTTCAAGGCCAGGACCACTCGCACCTTCAAGAGCAAGGCCCCAAAGCCAGGCCAGAAAGGGTTTGGGGACGACATCCCTGGAATGGAGGGCCTTGGCACAGGTAAATGCTAACGCTAACGCTGACACTTTAGGCCTTAAGCCACCAGCCATAGATGCAACAGTGCAGATTCAATAAATGATGGCGATTTAAGGACTTTGACATTTCTGACGGCCTCTCTCGCTCTCTTTTCCCAGACTTCACTGTGGTCTGCCCATGGGAGGCTTTCGGCGACATGGAACTGAGCGATCTGGCTAAATTCGGAATTGTTTAGTTTCTCCTGCCCCTCTTTCCTTCACCTCCTTTCCTCTCCTTGGGCTGATGTCCCGTGCCCTTTGACCAACTATCGCTGTTAAGTATCGCTCGGTGGCTCAGTGCCGTATGGACAATAAAAACAGTAGAAATCTTCAAAATTAACAAACTGTGTTTTACTGAATTAATGAATTCAGTTCATCTAAAAGGGAAAAACTGTCACATGACCTGCCGGCCCCTGCTTTCTAAATAGGACTGTTAATAATGATCATAATAATAATAATAATAACAATAATAATAATAAGCTGAAATTGTACTAAAAGGGTCCCAATTAGCTGCTGTGGCAGTTCTAGACATGAAGTAAGATGACCCCCTTCCCCAAAGCTCATCAGCCATGCACTGACACTGCAGTCTGGACAGATGCTGGACTTTTGGACACTATCTCATGAAGAGGTTGGAGATGAGACGTTGCGATATTACGGTGATAGTGGTTTCCCTTTGTCTTCCGGTCCCATTTCCTTTCTGGCCTATTTCTATACAGATATATATAAATATATTTATGTACTTCAGGAACAAATTATTTTATTTTTATGGCCTGTAAATGTCAGTGTGTGTGTGTGCGTGCCTGTGTGTGTGTCAACACCATTATATTACCATGGCTAACCTGAGGGGTGTAACTGGGTGTAGAACACAAAATAAAATATTGTATTTTCCCAAATTTTGTTATTGTTCATTCTGGAATTTTCCAACAAAATCAAAGTCACTTGAACTTCCTGGATTTTTAAAATAAATAATAAAAAAAAATAATTAATAAAATAAAATAATATTATATATATATAATATATATATCCCAATATAATTTCATACAAGGAATACTCATATTTAAGTCATTATTTTGAATGTCTCAACAAATATCCAATCCGATTCAATTATTAAACGCCCTTCAAAATAAAAGACCCGACTCCTTGGTGTGTATATTTTTAAAAAATTGTTTATATGGACATTCAGATACAAATTACATCACAAATGGCATCTGAGTATGCAGAGAGGAAGATTTCAAACCAAAAACACACTCACATTGTAAACTAAAGGATAATATGCATAACATGTGTCATATAATAATGTGCAAAGATGGATAGGAGATATATAATAGGAATGGAACACTACTGAAGGTGGGCAGCCATTGGTCTTCCCCGTCCTGACTGCGCGACTGGACATTATTTTAAACCTGTGTTCCACATGCAGATCCAACACACTTAGACGAGCGCACCCTTTGCCATTTCGAGAATTCTGACTCTACTCCTCCTCTTCCCCCTAGTCATCTGAAAACACCTTGAACGATCCTCTAACTCTCAGACTACAGCTCTTAGCTGAAGTGAAGTGAAGTGGATCACTTCTGAATCCAGCTGAAGTGAGCGCAAGCAGAGTAGCCCGTCTACAGCACTGGCTATAGACCACAAATGGACCAGGTCCCCCAGCGTCTCTGCAGCTCTGCAACTCTAATGGGGTAAAATTCAGGTGGGGGGGGGGGGCAGATCGCAGGTACTGAGGTGTTTGTTTCTTGGTAACACTGAGAAATATAGTGCATAGACTGCAAAGTACCTAATGGACAGGAAAAACAACAACAAAAAAAAATAATAATAGAGCAACACCTTCCATCTCGCTGAGCTTCCAGAGAGACGGCCGGAAAATATCCTTAAATCTTAATACGACATTCCACGTGATTCATGGACAGTGGAATATAATTTAAACCCCTACACCACACAGAGAGGAACAGAAATGCAGGGGGATCCATCAACTTAAAAAAAAAAAAAAAAAAAATCACAATTATGAAATATGTGTTCTATTCTTTACCTACAGCTCGAGTGTCGGCTAAGAAGCAACACCAGCGTGTTTTTTATTTATTTATTTTTACTTCCACGGGACCGTTTCTGTATACGGAATAAGCTGTGCTTTCTCTCTACCCCTGGTCAGCGCTCCTGAAAAAGTACTGAAATATGACTCCTGCACCAGACGAAGAATGTACATTGGTATATCCTGACCACAAAAAAAAACAAAAAAAAAACCTGATCGAAGTTTGTTAATAAATTAGCTTGCGAATTGGAGGTCAATGGCACAGAAGACACAGCAAGTTCCAATTCAAAGTGTTTTCCAAACTGAACCAGCAAGCCACTTCAAACGGAAACGATAAAATCTACTGATACAAAAATAAAACAAGCCAAAAAACAACAGAAAATTACTGTAGGCTCATACATATAATCCAAAAAAAATGTGCTTCACAAATCTTTGGAACCGAAATTTTTTCAAAAGACAAAAATATCAATATTGAGAAGATAGAGAAGAGACACTTAAGCAAAGCAAGAAAAAAATACTATGTAGTTTACCTTTAAAATAGCCGAAGAAACTTCCATTCGCCACTTTCCTCGTTCTGAAATGTTTGGAAATTGCATATCTGACAAAACGGACGTAAAATCGGACGTACGCCCATAATCCAATGAGGGTTTTGTCAAGTGTTATTTAAAAAAAAAGTTTTTTTAACATGATTTCTGATTTTGTTAAACAGCCAAATCAGCTTTACGGGATTTATTTACCCTTTTTTTACTGTAATTGATTAATTGTGATCAATTGATAATCCGTGATTTAAAATAGCATTTTCCACTCCATCCAACTTAAATAGGAGCCAACAAAAACAACTATCACAGAAATGGTATGTCAAAAATGGTCTAATTCATCATCATAATAATAATAATTAATCATAATAATAACAATAATAATAATAATGTTTGGTAACATTTTTGTTCTATACTAGTTTATTTGCATATTATGACTACTCAATTTTAAAGGTATGTCTTTTCAAAAAGACCTCGAAGCAGGAGGTAATTTTACAATATCAACAACAACCAAAAAAACAAAAAAAAGATCTAAGCAAGATTCTGTAGGCTATTTATAACACATCGTCCTGTATGTGATCCCGTAAAATTCCTGCGATCTGTAACAGCCGTCAGCTTCGTCTCGCCGGTTTCCGTTTGCAGTTTCTCCGCTTCCACTTGGATGCTTTTCGGGAACGCCTCCCTTCATGCTGTATGGAATGGCGACCATGGTGTCCTCCCCATAGGCCGTGAACGCGTGGTCAGTCTTGCGCGTTTGGTGGCTGGCGTGATGCCCCCGTAACCCCAAACCTCCCCACCGGGCCCTCCGTGGTCCACCGAAAGGCCCGGGGGTAGCCATCCTGTCTTTCCGGGTGTTTTTTTATTTTTATTTTTTTTTATCTTTTTCCTTTTCCTCCGATAAGGATAGTAAATGTAGTGTGATACTCTGAAGAGCGATGTAGAAACTCTGTAGTTGTGGTCCGTAGTTGTAGTCCAGACACTCTGTGCACATGTAGTTTGGTGGCCACTAGAGGCGCTCTAGAGCCATTACTGCATGCATATGTGCAGAGAAACGTGCCGAAGGAAGAAGTAATAATCAAGCTTTTTTTTTTTTTTTTTTGCTTTTTTTTTCAGTCGTGCAATTCCTCAGTCAGTCGTCTCGCTTCAAAGTTCTTTACAGTTACTTATTTTTGTTATTTTTTTAAAAAACAAACAAACACTTGTAGTGATGTACTTTCCTTTCTCAAGTATTCATTCACAAGCGGTGTGTTTCGCTTCTCCGTTTGTCCGCCCAAAAAGGAAAACAAAAGAAAAAACAAAAGAAAAAAAAAAGGTACTTTTTTCCGCTCCAAAGTGACTGACTGTTGCTAAAAGATTCGGAGAGTTGGTGAAGTTTGTCTGGATGTTTGGGTTTAGTAAGGGGAGAACCTGCTGTACCCTCCCCTGTAGAGAGTGGCCTGTAGGGGGAAATCAAGCAAAGCAGGGTAAGACAACAGTAGCCAACAGTGTGGCAGTTGATGACCGATGCACAGTCTCTAAAAATTAATAGTCTAGATCAATACATCTTTGCTGATCAATTAAGAATAATCAACTGAGAAAAGAAGCCGGCGTACCATAGCTCCCACTCCGTACGCGGCTGCTGCTGGGGCAGCTAGCGCTGTGGCGTAGGGATCCGCCGTGTACACGCGACCATAGCTGGGAGGAGGAGAAGAAAAGCAGGTTTTAGACTGGAATCATTTCAGATATGAAGATCAATTACAGGCAGAAAGTGTCCGAGAGACTTGGTCAGACATCGGAGCTACACGGTATGGAGACTTACTAAGCCGGCTGCAGGAGAAACTGCACATTGCGGTTTGGCAGATTGCTGGATTGGCCGCCCGGGTTACTCTATATTATGGCCCGGAGGCTCACCGTGTCGGCCTCCAGAGCTACTCTACATTGCGGCCCGGAGGCTCACCGTGTCGGCCTCCAGAGCTACTCTACATTGCGGCCCGGAGGCTGACATGGTGAGCCTCCGGGCCGCAATGTAGAGCTACTCTATATTGGGCTGCTGTTCTGTTAACACAGCATCTCTTACTCAATCCCTTCGATGAACGCCCTACTAAAGTTACTTCACTAACCTGTCACTGTAGGCTGCTGCTGCCGCCGCCGCCGCTGCTGCTGTTGGACCTGCTACTGCTGTTGGCTGGGCGTAGCGATACGCTGCATAGCCACCCTAGAGAGAGAGAGAGCGAGAGACAGACAGACAGAGAGGCAGAGATATTATATAGATCATGAAGGGTCTTGTTAGCACCCTTGCACGGGTGTAAGGCAGCCTTAAATACGGCAGAATGGTAGGAGAAACGCATTAGGCATTAGGCAAGATACAATATCCAATAACAAGCAAACTGCCATTAATGATCAGATGCAATCCACATTCTGAGGACGCTGAATTTTTGCCGTTTTGCTGCGAGTGTGTCTTCCTCACAGGCAAACCGCCGTCAGGGAAATGGTTTCAGAACTGGGTCGGATCGCTGGACCCACAGGTCCATTCGAGTTTGCCAGTGAGGAAGACACAACCTGAAATCAGTCAGAATTAAGTGTGCATAGCCTCTGGTGCCATGACCCAAACCCCCCGCCCCCCGCCTCAAACCCCCAATGCACGCTACACACAACAAAGGGTGAGCAAGTCAGTTAACTGGTGCCATTACAGACAGACAGTCAGATAAAACAGTGAGATTAAAGGAAAAATAAACAGTCATTCACACTCGTGTAGCCACAACCACACAGACAGACAAGTAGACGGACAGACAGACAGACACGCGTACACAGACAGACAGACAGCATGCACCCCAAAAAACTGAAACACAATAACAAGCGATTTTCTGCCAATCACACCACTGCATTCTACCCTAGAGCCAATCAATAAAACTCCCACATTCCACCACACGCCTGCAGGGATGGTGGGGAGGGCAGAGAGAGAGAGAGAGAAGAGAGAGCGCAGAGAGAGAGCGCAGAGAGAGAGAGAGAGAGAGAGAGAGAGAGAGAGAGAGAGAGAGAGAGAGAGAGAGATGGAGAGATTTGGAGGTAAGCGAGAGAAATGGGGCGAGAGAGAGAGAGATCTGGAAGAGAGTGAGAGTTGGGGCGAGAGAGATTTGAAGGTTAGTGAGAGAGAAATGGGGCAAGAGAGAGAGATTTGGAGGTGAGAGAGAAGGGACGAGAGACATTTGGAGGTGAGTGACCGGAAATGGGGCGAGAGAGAGAGACTTGGAGGTGGGTGAGAGAGAAAAGGGGTGAGGGAGCGCAGGATTTGAAGGTGAGGGAGGGGAAATGGGGCGAGAGAGAGAGAGAGAGCGAGAGAGAGAGAGAATTGGAGGGCGAGTAGGAGCCAGGATGAGAGATTTGGAGGTTAGTGAGAGATCGAAATGAGGAAGTGAGAGGTGAAGCGAGCAAGTGAGAGACTGAGGAGAGAGCAGGAGAGAGCAAGAGAGAGCAAGAGAGAGCAAGAGAGAGAGAGAGAGAGAGAGAGAGAGAGAGAGAGAGAGAGCGCGAGAGAGGAGGTAGAGAGCAGGTATCTAAGGGCTGTAAGTGTGCCTGCATGCCAACACTGCTCCAGTCAGCATGCCACAGTGAGACAGAGATACGGGGAGATTCTGGGAAGGGGTCAGAATCAGAGAATCATTTCTGTTACAGCTGGGCTTAAAGATCCGTACAGCTCCGTTACAGCACCCAGATCAGTGATTTCCTCAAACCTGTGATGAGAATCGCTTCGCCGTTTTTTTCAGCTTCAGTCTAGAACCACATTGGCGAATGGAATTGCGGGTGGGGGACCTTTAGATATGAGGCGAAACTGAGGAGCGGTGTGTGGTGAGGGGTGGGGGGGGGGCAGGATCTGAATTTAGCCGCGTGAGTGGAGAGGCAGGTTGAAATCAGATAAATGCTGCGAGGACAGGTTTTTAAAATTTCTCCCCCTTCCCTTCACCCATGTCAGATTGCAGTGAGTTAGTAGGGAAACAGAAACGCATTAAACAATCTCAAACAATCAATATGTCAAACAAATTTATTAATTAATAAATCAATCAGTCAGTCAGAACGAGAGATGCACACTATCCGTCAGAGAAACCCTACCTGCGGCAATCTGCTACTAACCACAGTGTCCTGAAACACTATTCTACGGGGAGAACAGAAAGAGCTATCGTCAACCTGGACACACACACTCGCGCGCACGCACACACTCGCAATCATGTCCACACGCACACATAAATACACAAAGACGCTCAGTTTCATGCCACACACACACACACACTCGCACACACTCACACCGAGCCGTCTATTCGTGAACGTGCAGAGAGAGAGCACTGAAGGTTTGCCGTCTCAACAAAACCTTCTCCCGAAAGGAAAACACCCCTTCAAACGGGAATTCCACCGTTTTCCTGTAAGGATAGGCTGTTCCAATCCATTCCTGGCCTATTTTTAACAGACTGGCTAATTTAGCTGATCCTTTGTTTTTACCACTGTCCTCCTCTGTTCCGACACCGTGCCCTATGGCGCCCTCTAGGCGCTCTAAAGAGGCATTATTCCCCAGCCTGCTCTAAGCCACGATCCTTTGTTTTTACTGCAGTGCTGCTCTGGTCTTCTCTAGGTGCCATAAAGAGATGCTATTCCCAGTCTGCTTTAGGCCTGAATCCTTCATTTTTACCACTATGCTACTCTGTTCCAAAACAGCGCCCTCTGGTGTCCTCCAGGAGCCATAAACTGACGCTAAAAAGCCCAACCCTTTGTTTTGGTCTTAATGGTTATTACTGCTGGTCTGTTCCAACACGGCGCCCTCTGGTGTCCGCTAGGTGCCATAAACAAAGACTATTCCCAGTCTGCTCTAACCCCGATCCTTAGTTTTTCCCGCTGTGCTGCTCTGTTCAAACACGGCGCCCTCTGGTGTGCGCTAGGTGGTTCTATTCCTGAACTGCATCAGGTTTTTTCACTGATACTCACCCATAGTTACAGTAATTATATACAATGCTATTCCTAGTGGATTGGTGTGAAACGCTCTTTTCAATAGAATCAGAATTGTTCACAGCGGTGGTGGGAGAGTTTAAAGCCTCTCTAGAAACACCGAAGTTATTACATAAGAAATATTACAAAAATAACACAGCGGCACTGTTTTCTGCAGTCATTTTGGGAAAGGCTAAAAAAAATATTTCTAAAAAAATACGCTCATGGTGGAGGGATACATGCAGGGCATTGTTTGGCAAAATAGTCTGCAGAGAAAACGTCATTTTTACTACTTATTGTATGTACTACCTATATATCACCATCTTCAACATTGCACTATAAAGCTCAGAAGTAGATTCAGTGGATAAAGAATAAAAATTAATAAATCAATAATAATAATAACAATGAAGTCTCCTGGCCTATCTGATCACCCATCACCACCACTGTAAAGAAACCAGAGTCAGTAAGTTACTCAATCACGACGCTCTTAGGGTTTTCTCTTAACTCATGACCAAAAAGGGGGTCTAAACCTTCCCAAACTTCAGTCCAGCAGCAGATACTGCAGAGTGTTTGTGTGAGTGAGCCCCTAGAGGCTCTATTTGACTATTCAGACGTCCATGTTTCCATTTACAACCACTGTGAACAGTTCCTGACTCTCTAGGACGGTGCGTTTCGCACAGAACCCGCTCTGAACGTCTTCGTTTAGGCCTGCATCTCAAGCACTGAACTGTGCGGAAGTCTTGTAAGAACAGTGGAATTCCCCTTTAACGCAACATCCTTTTACTGTGGAGCGTTTCTGCTGAAATTCCACAGCTGGACGTTTGCCAGTGGTTTTCGATGGCGTTGGGAGGTTTGGATATGATTGAATGAATGAATCTATCACATACAAAATACACCGATATATCCATGTACCTCTATAGAATATAATCTCTACAGAAAATATGAATTTGGTCATATTACAGTAGCATGAGGGTGATGTACGACAGCGTAGAGCTGATTCTGCACGATTCCGAAAGAGACGACTCGGTGCTGCTCACTGACACACATCCTGCAAACCACTCTGACTCAGAGTGAAGGAGAAAAAAAGAGGAAGATGGGGAGAGAGAGAGAAGAGAGCGGGAACGATACTTACATAGAGGTCAGCAGGCCCATAGAAACCATCCTGGTACACCACGCTGGGAGGGAGAGAGAGAGAGAGAGAGAGAGAGAGAGACAGCAAAAGGAAGGAGAAAAGAGGGGAGGAGGAAAGGGAGGAAGATGAGGAAATGGGTAAAGAAAGAATGAGAAGAGCGAGGGGGAAGGGAAGAGGGAAAAAAAAAGAAAAAAGAAAAATAGGCCAAACACAAGGAAACAGCGCCACCAAGTGGGCGTGTGAGGAGAGGCAGGAGACGTGTGAATGATAAACAGAGGAAAAGAAAACAGGGTGGGGGGGGAGGAGAGAAAAAGATGTGAGGGAATTAGTACACACACACATGCAGTGCACAAGGAAAATGCCACTTTCATCAGTCGGGTTTCCAGCAGATGATGATGATGATGATAAATCAACATCCTGCCAGAAATCCTTCATCTAATAACTGCAGAACCAGTAATAAGAGCAGGTCCTCAGGGCCGTGTTTGGGTGCTTATGGCACTACAGCTCTGTCTGAATATTTACCTGCGAGTGAAACTGGCATTTTTGGGTCTTTCTAAGGTGCCTAGCTGAAATCACACTCGTACATTCACAATTTGGTTTGAATCTTCGAAAGCACAGCACACCGAAAACGCCGCATGCAGCATGCAGAAACGATGACGATGGTGCAAGTATGAGTGAGTCACTAATTACAGATTTTCAGCTCCTGAAACTGCTGTGTGAATCTGCTGTGTGGCTAAACACTATGACCTAATGTCCTATAAAAGCAATCAATTACAGTAGCAATGTGTAAAAATATTACTAAAATATTCTTTATTAATGCTATTAATGCTTATTTATATTAACAGCACAAATACCTTGAGTTACTTCAGACAATAAAGGATTAAGCTTACTATTTGAACACTAGACTTATTTTCAAGTTGACAAAAGATTTGTATTTACTACAAATGATTCAGTAACCGCTACAAAAGATTCAGTATGCAATATGAAGTATTTAGTATCCGCTATAAAATATTCAGTATCTGCTAAAAATAATTCAGTAACTGCTACAAAAGATTCATCAACTGCTATGAATGACCCAGTACTGCTAAGAGTGATCCAGTAACTGCTACAATTCAGTACGTACTACAAATGATTCAGTATTTGCTATAAATTATTTACTAGCTGCTATAGATTATTAAGAATCTCCTACAAAAGATTCAGTAACTGCTACAAATAAATCAGTATGTAATATGAAGTATTTAGTATCCAGTATAAACTATTCAGTATCTGATAGAAATAATTCAGTAACTAATACAAAAGATTCATTAACCGCCACAAAAGATTCAGTATCTGCCATAAATGATTTACTAAGTGCTATAGATGATTCGGTATCTACCGCAAATGATTCAGTAATGATGTTATTTGGTATCTAATATAAAGTATTTAGTTTTTGCTATTAACGATTCAGTATCTGCTATAAACGATTCCGTCTCTGCCATAAATGGTTCAGTAACTGCTATAAATGATTTACTAACTGCTATGAATTATTCCATTATCTACTATGGAAGTAACAAACTGTTTAACTGAATGGTTAAATAAGGAGATTGTGAAGGAATGCTACCCTTCAGAACTGGATTTGGAAATACAGAACCTACAGGGAATGGGAGAGTGTATGTATGGATGTATGTCTGTATTTAAGTTTAGGTATGTTTGTATGTATTTGTCTCTTACCCTGGGTATGCTGGAATGGCTGTTTGTGGGACAGCTGCGCGCACAGCACCGTAAACGGGCCGGCCACGACCCCGCAGGTGAGCCCCCCTAAAGGTGGCGGCTGTAGTGGCTGCTGCTGCCGCCGCCGCCGTAGGGTACGGGAACCCGGGAACTGAAGAAAAAAAAAATCTATGTATTCATATACAAAGAGAGTCATACTGACAGAGTTCTGCACTGCAAAATACCTAATCATGCAACCGTAAATATCAGCTAGTGATCGGATATTTCTCATCAGAACTATTTTAAGATATAGATCTAATAACAGGGTGGTAAACAGGCTTGGGAAACAGCATCTGAGCAGTTTTCACCCCAACCAAAGTCTATTAGACTACTTTACTGATTGGCAAACTCAGTGTTGCAGTCAGTGACAGTGAGTATAGTATTAGTAACAGTAAATTGTGTAAATATATGAGTAATGTGTTATTACTTCATATTTGACTGTGTATAAATATGTGTAGCTAATAAGAAAACACATACCCAGTGTCTCACCTGCGTAGAGCTCTGGGCCGTACATCGCTCCCACCATGGGGCTCAGCTTCCACCCAGCTACTGGGGACAAGGGGGAGGGGGCAACAAAGGAGAGGAAAGCAGACTTGTGTTGAAATCCGAGTGAACAGGGGGTTCATACATGCACTAAATATCATCTCAGTGAGGTTTTAATCCCAGCCATTTTGGAGCGTTTCTATTGGTCCGTTCATAATGAGAGTTTAACCCAACAACTATTACTAATGTACAGATTAGGCCAAAATGTGGAAAATCAGGTAGACAAGAAGACACTATACATCCAAAAGTCTGTGGACACCCCTTCAGCTACTTTAAACTTTTACACCCATTGCTGAAACAGATGTGCAAATGCACACAGAGAAGCACTGCCAATAGAATAGGACCCTCTGGAGCAGATAAACATCATGAACCTACTGGCACCATGCTGCCTAATGCCAGGCGTGGGCTAGAGTAGTACAAAGCCCCCCAGCAGCATTGAGCTGCTACTCCTACAAAAGTACAATTTCTTAAAAAATACTCTTGATTTTGCAAAAAAGCTGGTGTCCCAATACATTTGCCCTGCAAGTGTAGTGCTTGCAGAGTAGTAGCTCTCGTAGAAAGTAATGGCATGAGTGCATATTTTACCATAAGGCAGCGCGTTGAGTCCCTCTCCGTTGGCATACGGGCTGACCAGCTTCTTATTGGTCATCACTCGAGCTGTGGCGTTGTTTACCTGCCCAGGAGAGAGAGAGAGAGAGGACCGGGCTCAGCACAACCCCTTTGATCTGCCTTCAGAGGCACTGAACAGCAGCAGCAGCAGCATTCAGCATATTTATTGGGATCAAATCAATGTTTTAGGAATATATTCGTTATTCCGTTTGCTTCATGCTCGTGCAATTACGGTGGGAATTTTCCTCCCATGGATCAAAAGCAGTTACTTTTTTGGTTTGTGTTTTTTTTGTTTTGTTTTTAATTGAAAGGAAAATTTTGGGGATTCTGTTGAAGTTCAGCGATGGTTTGACACTGTTGTTGAGGCAGAAATTGTGAGCTCGATGATATTCCCTTATATTGCTCTTAAAAACAGAACTCTTCCCGTCATGCACAGCATCCCCAATGATCATCAGACACAGATCCATAAACAAACGGATACGGAGGAACACAAAACACACACACACACAAAAAAAAAGACCCAGAAATCAATTTCGTGTCAAAGCAAAACAAACAAACAGACAAACGAAAGGTCCAAAACAAGAGAAAAACAGTGCATTCCATCTCTAAAAATGGGAGAGAAGAGAGAACAAGAGTTCAGACATGATGAGATTCGTAAAAAGAGAGAGAGCGAGAGAGAGAGAGAGAGAGAGAGAGGTAGAGTGTGCACACCATCCAGCAGAGATTACATTCAGCCAATTACAGTTCAGTACATGACCAGGAATGAGCATACACCAGCCAATCAATCAGCAAGCATCGGATGCAGCATATGGACCAATCAAAAAAAGAGACACTTTGCAGCCCAGACCTCAAACCCTTTCATAACGCTTCATACAGAGAGAGAGAGAGAGAGAGAGAGAGAGAGAGAGAGAGAGAGAGAGAGAGAGAGAGAGAGAGAGAGAGGGAAAATAACTCAATTAAGATTCAATGAAAGGGGGTTGGGGAAACGAATGGGTGGGGTAAGGGGGGGGTGTCTGTGGGGGGCTCGGTGTAGACAGTAAAGAGCGAGAATGAACGAGAGTGTGGTGAAGAAGGGGAAATCGGGAGCGAAGAGAGAGGAATGAGAAATTAGAGCGAGAGAGGAAAAGCAAACCGGTCCAGAATATCTCTCTCTCTCTCTCTCTCTCGCTCACCCCCCTTCTCCACGAACAAGAACGAACGCCAGACTGCGTCAAACGAAAGGAAGCCTGTGATTGGTTGTCGACAGACCTTGAGTGGGGGGGGGGGCATGGAGGAGACGGAAAAGAAAGGAAGAACAGCAAAAGGAGGGGGAGGAAGAGAGGGAGAGATAGAACGAGAGAGAGAGAGATAGAACGAGAGAGAGAGAGAGAGAGAGAGAGAGAGAGAGAGAGATGCATATGCCACATGACACAACAAATCAAATCATGAAGGCCAAACACTGGCAGGCATTGACACTGATCCGTCACACACTTAAAGACCAATATGCAAACACCGTCGTCACACACACACACGCGCGCGCACACACACACGCGCCCACACACAGATCAAAACACAAGCTCCGAAAAGGGTTTAGCCTAAAAGAAAAGAAAAATCAAAGGAAGAAATAAATAAATAAACAAACAAATATCCCCGCATGAATATAAGGGGAGCAATATCGCCTGAGAGACAATTTCAGTGTGTGTGTGTGTGTGTGTGTGTGTGGATGTGTGAGAGTGTGAGGATTGGTTGGGGGGTGGGGAGGTGGGGGGGGGTAGTCATTCATTAACATCCTACACAGTAACCCACATCATCTACACAGGCTTGTTGGTTTGCAGAGGCAGGCAGAGAGACAGACAGATCGAAGGGTAGATATACAGACTGATAGAGAGGATAGATGGTGCAGTGCTGTGCTTTGCTTTGCCTTGCTTTGCCTTACAAATGACCCAAAAATGTGGCTTTGGTGGGGGTGGGGGGGATGTGAATGAATAGGCTCGGGGTGGTGGGCAGAGCTCATTAGGATGACAGGGTGGATGGAGGGGTGGATGGATGGAGCGGGGTGAGGAGATTTAGTGGAAGAATCTCATCAGCAGTGTCGATGCGTGGGGGGTGAAGTGATTATGTGTTAATGGTGATGAGTGAGAGAGAAGGGGGGCGAGCGAGAGACAGAGAGGGAGAGATGGAAGAAGGGAGGATGGGAGATGGAGGAGAAAAGATGGTTTCTGTCAGCAGCCTGTGGTCCTTGGCGGGTGATGTAATTTAATAAAGCTTCTTCTTCTTCGTCTTCGTCTTTTTCTCTCCCCTCTTTTCCTGGAGATCCTCCGCTCTATTGAATAAAACATCACAGGAGGGCCCGCGGGAGAGGCCTAATGTGCGAGGCTGCTAACAGCTGAGGTGCGGAATCACAACGCAGGGCCGCGGGATGCCCCGCTGAGTCCCAAACTCGCCGATGGTTTGGCCAAAAATCTCACTTACAGTGCTCCCCCTCCCCCCACCTCTACCACCCCGTTACTCCAAATGTAGTCAGACAATCGGATTAGTCGGGTTCGGCGTATGAGGGTCGTTTCTTCCTTAAGCTTTCCCTCGTTAGCGACTCTAAAGCCAATTTGCCCCACCCAACGATCTCAACTGATATCCTGATTTTGCCAATTCCCACCTACTGCCATGTGCTACCAGTCCTGGAGGGTGGGATGGTGGATAAGACACCACCGCATCTCAACACGCTTGGAGGAGAACACCAATTTACCATTTAGACGCTTAGATGGTTGCTCCACTCAAGAGCTAGTCATCAGACTTCAGCCTTATTTTAAGCTTCAGTGTCCCGATTTTATATATTCACTTAAGCCCCTTATCAAGATCGGACACAGATCAGATTTTTTTTAGCACAGCAATCAATGACCAACACGTTCACGCTTGGTCACCTCATGCGTATTGAGTATCAGGATTGTATCTGGAAAAGACAAAGCCACATAAAAATGCACCCAAAACCTTAAACCTGATACAAATCCGATCACTCCAACCACTTCAGGAGGCGGTCCGATCCGAGACGCATCTGATCCACGTTATAGCAGTGTAAACGCATCCAGCTCTCAGAGATACGCTCCACAACCAAAACCCCTCCCAGTACAACCAAAACACCAGTAATAATCGCCGTGCGACGTGCGAATTTGCATATTTCTTTACACAGTGATCGGATTTCAGTCTGACTAACCAGAGATCCAGAAATCCTACCAGGATAAAATCCACATATTAGTCACATGACGTGACCGGGTGTAAACGGGGTCTCTGGTGTTTGTTTTTTTTCAGTGTTTGTTTTGATATAACGTCAAATCAGTTCACGAGATTTTTATCGAGTTTCAGTTTGGCGAAAGAAAGCGGACCATGTAGGTGCGTTATTATCAGATCTCCTTCTGGTCAGATCTTTTAATGTGGGACATGAATGAAGGTCAATTGAGGACCAAAAACAAACAAACAAACAAACAAACAAACAAACAAAAGTAAAATCTGTGATTTCTATCTATTCTTATTTTTTGTTGAGTCTGTCTAAAGCTGGCTGACATGGCCTATACAGAAGATCAGAAAATGGAAGGAAATATTAATAATAAATAATATTTGTTATTGATCTGTTGAATTATTGATATGTTCAGTACTCACTATCATACACTAAACCCAATACAGAATTAAATCCAGAAATGAAAGATTTCCTAAACCAGGACTTGGTAAACTATGTGATCTTTGGAATAAGACCGAGGCCTAGTGGGTTGTAATGGTTCTACGAGCACTGAAGATATCCTTGATATACTGGGGGAAAAAAAAAAGCATAGAGGACAAATCAGGGTTACACAGTAATACAACAACGATCTTCCGGGTGGATCACACTGTCAGCTTTTCACTGTCAGATTCAACCGATTCTGTACCGATTCAACAAGACGCCTTAAAAAACAGAACACTTGCAGTGATTTTGAGGTATGGAGACAGTGTATACCTCTAAATATTCACAGTTTGAAATACTGATGCTCCTCACTTCGCTTCGTTGTTGACACTGGCGAGCCTGCTGCTTTCACATGGTGAACCTGGGTTCAGCTCTACAGCGCCTCTACATCTTCTGGAATCTGGAAAATGGGGAAAACCCACTTTGTACTGGGATACACTCGAGATTATGTTCTCCAATACAACAGGACTTCACCATCTCGCCAGTGTTCTGTAGTATCATGTGGCTCACTGGCTTTTATTGCACATTTCTACTGGCGCCTCCTACTGGATCTGGCTCGGAACAGCCCAAACCACACAGTTGCTACAGTTGCTGCTGCCCAAATGAGAGTTATCCACCCGGAATTACCGCCAACCAATGTGTGAGTGTCTACAAGCATTCCCATTTGGTCTGTTGTGACATGTATGATGCAGATATAAATATAAATAATCACACATTTTCAACATCTGTTAGATGTCCAGTTCAGGACAGGCGAGTGTGTGATGATTGGGGCATGCAGTCTGCTCAATGCTAATTAGTGGGGTATCCACTTCCATTACCTGTTAGCTACATAAGCCTTGTAGCTTTAGTGCAAAACACAAGAAAAAGCTTCAGACACCGGGTTTGACCACATTTGGGGTGAAAAAGGGGGGGGAAAACGGTGCAAATCAAACTTCTGATCAAACCATCCACGCCCCACAGCCCGACTAGCCTGGCAGCATAAGCTAAAATCAAAACAGGCGAAAGACCACAGTGGTCAGCTGAGCGCACGTCAGCTGATCCAGA